>NC_056732.1:1565558381-1565683381 GCF_019279795.1 Protopterus annectens
AATTAATTAATGTTGCCTTCAGCTTAATGTTTTTTCATTATATTTGCCTTATGCCAAACAGCAAAATAAAGATAATTTATTCTGATAAATGCATTAAGCATATTTGGTGGATAATAGCAGTACTACTGAAGAAACTGATTACTGATAACATGATAGAATGCTCCAGTATATGAATGCTTTGCAGCTAGAAATGTAATGTAAAAGTAAATAAATAGCATACAATTTTTTTCATATCCCCTACACCCTCTCCTGTTTATGTATACTTATGTATACTTATTCTTAGCTCACAGGTCATGACATCTTAAGGATGAGAACCACATTTTTTTATATTAAATTCAAGATCTTATATAAATACAGTTAAGTCCCCATCCCTAAGGCTGTTCAAACTCACAGCTGGAAATAATACATAAGGGGATGGGGGCAAAGCCCCCACATTGGAGTAAAAGGTTTTACCCCCCCCCAAAAAGAAACATATTTTTAGTTTATTAGTAACTTTGTCATACTCTAAGAATTCAGTGATTCTATCTTTTTGAGGAGTATCAGGATTTTTAGATTCAAGTTTCACTAGTTTTGAGGCTTTGCTGTGATCCCTTTTTATTCAAGGCATTTTACTTTGAGACTATTTGAGATTATAATGTAGAACCGATATTACCATTACACAGTATAATATGGACTTAGTAAACAGTGAAATAATTTGTTTCTCATTTTGGTTTTAAAAACTTTCATTAAAGTTACTGCACTTTTATTTTTGATCCTTTGTTGACTGGGTTAGTCTCACTAGGCTAGTAGTTGCTTTTCAGAGGAGACCTGAGTTGGTATTTATACTATTAAGAGAAATTTGGCTAAGGCATCTTGTAACTTCCCCTTCTCATCATTGTTGTGGATGGGACCCATTTTGGAGGAGAACTTCACGTTTTCTTTACAGATGCAGAGGTGGCCTGGAGAAACAAGGCTGGCAAATGGAGAGAGAAGCAGATAATGGAGTAGTGAAAGAATTGTAGGAGAAAGTGTAGAGCAGTGTGTGATGTGTCTTTAAGAAGCATAGCAAGTGATGAACGTGCATATATAAATTGCAGGCGCATGTTATACCCAGTGCCATTTTGAGAGTGCTGCCAGAGAGTGAGCACGTATGAATGTAATAGCTAGTTTGTATATGATTTACCTAAGTTCAAGTTAATAAGCTTCAATCGTGATGTGTTTGTACATAATAAAGCTGCTTGAACAGAACCCACAATGTCTCGTCTATTACATCCAGACTAGATGAGCGACATAGTGTCAGAACTGCGATTCCGCAGATTGATATCCAGAGTTATGAAGTGTAGAGATAACAGTAAAGATAAACTAAGAAAAATGAGCATGAAAAAGGGCCAGAAAAGAACCAATGGTAATGAAAACTTGCACAAAGTTTATTTTATAAACAAGATAAAATGGAGCATTACAAGGGCACAAACTGCATTATTAGACAAGTGAGAGGCACAAAAGGTTTGTCGATTAAACAAAATGTTTAAAATTAAGATATTTGCTAAAATTAGTATGTTTAAAGCAAAACGAGTGTGTTTAAAGCAAAACGGGCAAGTTTAAAGTAAAATGAGCACAAGAAAAGTACAATGGGCATGAAAAGAGATTAAATGAGCAACAACTGTGGTCCCACTTCACAAAGGCGGTGCCTCCACCGACCCTGGAAATTACCGGCCCATTTGCTTGACAAGCCTTGTCTGCAAAGCCATGGAGAGGATCATAATGGACCTCATAAATAAAGACATAGGGAATTTGCAGACTTTGGATCCAACCCAGTTTGGCTTTGTCAAAGGCAGATCATGCCTTTTAAACTTGGTTGACTTTTTCGAAACAGTCACCAAAGCCATCGATGAGGGAAAGGCAGTCCATACAGCCTACCTCGATCTGGCTAAGGCCTTCGATACAATACCCCACTCGGGTATCATTGAAAAACTCATCAGCTTAAATGTTAACCCATACATCACAAGATGGGTTGCAAACTGGCTGAGTGACAGAACCCACAGGGTCAGAGTTCCTGGCGCCATGTCAGACTCAAAGCCTGTCACAAGTGGTGTCCCACAGGGCTCAGTCCTGGGCCCACTCTTGTTTGGCATCTACTTTTCCGAAGTACAAGCAAACACAGGAGGGTTATGGCTGACAAAGTTTGCAGATGACTGCAAACTGGGCCATAGTAGAAAACACTTCTGACACAGATATCCTTCAGAAGGGTCTCACAGAAACGGATAACTGGTGCCAGAGCCACGGCCTAAAGTTAAATGCCAAAAAATGCATAGTCATACCCTTCGGGAAAAACAAGGTTACCCCTAGCTACCAAATAGGTGGCAATCCACTGAACACAGAAGAAGTTATCAGGGACCTGGGGACCCAGGTTGATAGTAGTCTGTCATTCGACACCCATGTAGCTAAGGTAGTTAGGAGGACTTTCTACATTGCCCACCTTATCATGAAGGGATTCTCATCTAGATCAAGGGAAGTCATAGTCTCCCTTTACTCATCACTCATCAGACCAATGATTGAGTACAATGCCCCATTCGGAATGTATCTGACCCGACACTTGCAGCAGCTGGAGAGGCCACAAAAGTTCCTCACCAAAAGGATAAAGGGTCTCAAAAATCTGTCCTATGCTGCCCGACTGAAAGAACTCCAGCTCTATTCAGTCGCACCGCTGCTCAGAGGTGACCTTTGCCTAACATACAAGGCCATGTCAAACCCAGATTTGATGAATATGCTTCACCTCAAAAATCTAGATCCATCAGAGCCACAAGGGCGGAGACTTAAACCTCGACACGGCTATTAATAGGACGTGCTGGAGGGATAGATTCATCACCCAAAGACTCCCTATGCTGTGGAACAAAATCCCGGTACATGTGAGGCAGAGCACCTCGCTGGCCTTGTTCAAGAGAAATCTTGACCAATGGATGGGAGATCGCAGATATACCCCAGGGATTACCTCAGTGTCACTGCTCGACAGAGGCACAGCAAAATAATGGGTATAGTTCCCCATACTAAAGGGGTGGCGTAAGCCACAAAACGATGGGCTAGGCTTGTAAATGCCCTCGGGCAGATAGCCTAGTATGAACCTATGAACCTATGAACCTATAAGGGTAAAAAGGGCACATTAAGCATAAATAAAGCAAAGCGACAGCATGTGTTTTGGCAAAATGCTATGTTTTGACATAACTACAACTTTTATATGTATTCAGGGCATAACTGGAGTTATTTGAAGTATCTCAAAGTATGCAAAATTGCTTACTGTACATGTATTCTGAAGAGTTTGTGTGCAAAGTGCAACTATTTTGTCAAAGTACAGCTATTTCTACAAGCTTCTTGTGCTGGGTGTCTATTTGCAGAGTGACACCATTACAGAGTGTTGCTTGCAGTGTAAAGAATTATCTAGCAAAGTACTGCCATTTTGGGGAAGTTTTAGTGTGCCGTGTACTGTTTATTTGCAAAGTGCAGTTACTTTGCAATGTTTCTTGCTCCAAGCTTCTTCTGCTCTGTTTATTCGCACAGTGCAATTAATTGAACTGTTTCTTACACTAAGAGGTGATTTCTTGCAGTGCAGTGATTTCAAGGGTATTACACTGCCAGAGAGACTTTTTTCACAAAATTCAGTTGTTCAGAGGCTTGTTGTGTTATTGGGCAGAGTTACAAATACTGGCATAAATTTCTGGCATTTGTGCATGGGTGTGTGTTCATGCATACTTGCAAAACCCTTCTCTGGTATATGTTAATATGGTAGATGGATTTCAAAAGCCCTTGCCACTTATAGGTTCATGGGTTCATAGGTTGGTACTAGGCTATCGGCCCTAGGGCCTATACAAGCCTAGCCATAACAATTCCCTGGATATTTCTTCCCACAATATTTACTTCCCTGGACCCCTGTCTAGCAGGGCGAGTGACATGATCCCTGGGGTGAATTTCCTATCTTCCATCCAATCATCAAGGTTCCTTTTGAAGAGGGTCAAGGAGGCACTCTGCTTGACATGTATGGGCAGTCTATTCCAGGGTATGGGGAGTCTCTGGGTCAGGAACCTACCTCTCCAGCATATTTTGTTTATTGTGATGACAAGGTTTAGATCCCTGGAGCGTGTGGCTCTGAGGGATTGGGATTTCTTTAAGTGGAGCATATCCAACAACTCAGGGTTTGACATGGCCTTGTATGTTAAGCAGAGATCGCCTCTGAGTAGACGATATGAAACAGACTATAGCTGGATTTTTTTTTTAGACAGTCGGCATAGGGCATCTGCTTTAGGCCTGTGATTCTTTTAGTGAGGTATTTCTGTGGACTTTCCAGCTGTTGCAGATGTCTTGTGAGGTACATACCAAACAGGGTGTTGTACTCTATAATGGGTCTAATGAGGGATGAGTACAGTGAGACAATGACCTCCTTTTTTCTGGATGAAAAGCCCTTAGTGATGAGGTGTGCCACATAGAAAGATTTTCTGACTGTTGTGATGATGTGGTTATCAAAGGTGAGACCACAGTCCACCTGTGTCCCTGAGTCTCTCATCACACTTTCGGTGTTTAGTGTACAGCCACCTATGTGGTAATTCATAGATACATGTTTTTTCCCAAAGGGGATACCTATACATTTGTTGGCATTAAGCCCATAGCTCTGGCCGCAAGAATCTGTTTCTGTAAGGCCCTTTTGTAGAATATGCACATCATTTGGGGATTCAATAATGGCTCCCAGTTTGCAGTCATCTGTGAACTTTGTTAGCCAGAGTCTCTTAGTGTTGGCCTGTACTTCATTGATTAGATTATTGCAGAGAATTGTTGGAGGATATTTGAGCAAGAGTACAATATTTTTATACAAGCAGCTTATTCTGACAAAGTTGCATGCACCAGGGCATTCATTTTGTTAAACCTATCTGGGTCAGAGGCCATTGAAAGAGATAATTCATTTGTGTATGCCCCAGCAGTATATGAGGGAGAAGGTGAAAATCGTCATGTTGTTGTACAGGCTGAATCAAGGGAAGAACCCTAGTGTTTAAAGTGCAAATTCAGAGAAATGTGTAACCCTCAGACAAATATTACATTAGAGAGGTATTTGTTTTACACAAGAGATTAGTATGCAGGGGAGATTTTTGCAGCTTATATTACCTGACCTGAGAAACAAAGCTAAAATGTGTTAGTTTGGTGACTTAAAAGATGAGTTGATAAAGGACAGGTTTGTGTGTGGTATTTAATAGTGCTGCTGTGAGAAAGATTTTGCTTCATGACAGTGATTTAACGCTGTGTAAAGCTACTGAGATTTGTCAAATCCATGAAGTTACAGAAAGGCACACAAGTATGCTTGCAAGTGATAAGAGCATGGTTTCAGCAGGCTCCAGAGCAAATGTAGACATCATGTAACACGTGGGAAAACAGAAGCAAGCCTAAGCATATAGCAGCCACAGCCCCTGCTGGTTCACAAGGGAAACCACATAGTTTTCCTGCAAGTTCTAAGAAAGGAGCATACTCAGTGCAGTACAAGTGTGAGTCAGCAAAACCGAAATCCAGCTTTATTGTTAACTGTCACATTTGTGGTGCCAATCGTGAGTGTAAAAGAGAGAGATGCTTAGCATTTGGTCAGCAATGCCACAAGTGTAAAAAATGGGACCATTTACAAAAGTTTTGCTAATCAAGTAAACCTCGCACAGTTATAAAGAAGGGTCACTTGAAAAAGCAAGTTGATCATATAGAGAGCTGCAACTCTGCTTTCTGCATAGATGGTCCATCAGTAATTGGTGAAAAGGTTTTTGCATTGAATTTGTTGGCAAAGAACAAAGTGTTTTGTACTGTCCGGATTAATGGTAAATCCAATGAGCTCAAAGTAGACACTGGTTGAAAGTGTAATGTTATATCAGCAGACACATTTGCTAAGGTGAGAACTAATAAACAACTCAATGAGGCTAATAGTGTAAAACTTGTTGCTTATAGAGGTGAAGAAATTCAAACCGATGGCTCAGTAGTGCTTTCATGTTATTCGGCTAAGAACTGTTACAGCTTGTTATTCAATGTAGTCTGAAAACCTGTGCAGTCATTACTTGGTCTCAGAGATGGTTTGAGAATTAATATGCTTTCTTTTACCAAAGACGTTCATCATATAAGCACATATCCTAATTCCAATTTTTCTGAAGCCATTTTCTCAGAGTATACTGATGTTTTCGATGACAAGTTGGGCAACTTCCAGTTGTGTATTTTATGAAGTTAGACCAAGAGGTCAGTCCAGTAGTCAGATCAGCAAGAAAAGTTTCAATAGCTATGCAAGATAAAGTCAAAGCTCAGTTGAAAAAAATGGTGCAGCAAGGTGTAATTTGTCCAGTTACAGAACCAACTGAATGGGTGTCGTCCATGGTAGCAGCCCACAAGAAAAGCTCAGATAAAATCATTATATGTATTGACCCAAGAGATTTGAACCAAGCATTAAAGAGACTGCATCATCCAATGTGTACAGTCAAAGAAGTCGGAGCCCTAATACCAAATACCACTGTTTTTTTCTGTCTTGGATGCAAAAAGTTCATTTTGGCAAGTGATGCTTGATCGCAAATGCTCATTACTGACCAGTTTAGATACTCTGTTTGGCAGATATAGCAATGGAGCAAATTTTTTCAGCTTATCTGTATGCCATAATAGTAGATGATTTTTTGGTTGGAGGCAATGGTGAAGCAGAGCATGACATAAACCTTAGGAAAGTTCTAGACAGAGCACGTGAAGTGAATTTAAAGCTCAGTCCTCTAAAGTGCAAATTCAGACTACCAAAAGTTACATATGTAGGTCATTTATTTACCAGCACTGGTTTAAGACCAGGCCCATCTAAGCAAGCAGCTATTCTTGAGATGTCAGTGCCAAATAATGTTCCAACTCTACAGCTTTTTCTTGACATAGTCAACTGTTCAGGCAAGTTCATACCAGATTTCAGTGAGTTGACAGCACACTTAAAAGAGCTAAGGTGCAAAAATGTTACATGGTGTTGGTTGGAACAGCACCAAAAAGCATTTGAAGACCTTAAGCAGAAAATTGCCACTCCATCTTCATTATGATACTATGATGTCAATAAACTAGTCACTCTTTCCTGTGATGCTTCAGAATCTGGTCTTGGTTATTCTTCAAGAAGGCAGATGAGTAGCCTATGCATCTAGAACACTTACCCAAATTGAGATGCAGTGTACTCAAATTGAGAAAGAACTTTTAGCAATAGTATTTGCATGTTCAAATTTTCATGATTATCTAAATGGTCGAGCTATTCAGATTGAAACTGATCAGCAGCCTCTAGTTACTATTCTAAAGAAACCTATTCATTTAGCTCCAGTGAGATAACAAACAATGATGCTCAAATTACAAAAGTACAACTTCAAAATGGTGTATACAAAAGGCAAACATCTTTATCTGGCTGATACCTTATCCAGATCATCCAGAAATGCAACGGAAGAGCTTGATGCAGAGAACTTTGACCTTGATGTAATGAAAGTGCATCATTTTTCTACCATGAGACTTGATGAGCTGAGAAATCATACAAAGATTGATTCAATTTTGCAAAAGTTCAACCACTACATTAATGTTAGATGAGCGTCAAAGCAATGTAGTGTACCACCTGAAGTGCAAACCTACTTTCCTTACAGAGATGAGATGTTGATGGAAGATAGCATTATTTTCAAAAGTCCTAAAATTGTTCCTGCTTCCTTGCAACATGAATATATCCAGATTTTGCACTGTGGTCACCCAGGTTCCAAATCTACCAAAAGAAGGGTGAGACAGCTAGTATTCTGGCCTTCACTAGTGAAAGACATTAATAAAATACTTTCTTTTTGTTCAGTATGCAAAGTACTAAACCGCATTTGCAAAGACAACCACTTCACCTAAGTCAAGTTCCTGAACTACCTTGATCAACAGTAGCCACTGACATATTCGAGTGGAACAATCAGCATTATTTAGTATTGGTAGACTCTTATTTGAACTGGTTTGGGATTGACTTACTGCCTAATCTAACATCCACTACTGTTATCACTAAGTTGAAACATCATTTCTCAGTCCATGGTAGTCCACACAAAGTTATTTCTGACAATGGCACTCTATTTACTAGACAGTTGTTTCAGAAATTTGCAAGGGAATGGGACTTTATATATGTTACTAGTAGTCCAGAATATCCACAGTCAAATGGACTAGCTGAACGTGCAGTGCAGGGTGCAAAGCAATTACCTGAAAGGTCAAAGCGTGACAATACTGATGTCTTTTGAATTTACTTAATCTCAGAAACATACCCCGTGATGATATACTTGGCTCGCCTGTTCAGAGACTTCTATGCAGGCAAACTAGAACACTGCCAGTTTGTTGAAACCTAAAGCTAAAAACTACAGAATCATCAGAGCCCAATTATTCAGAAAGCGTTCTATCCAGAAGTCCAGTTATGATAAATCAAGCAGATTTCCTTGTACATTGAAAGAAGGAGAGACAGTGAGGATACAAATAGTGAAAGGTGTCGACAGGATTGGTCAAGTAACAGGTATATGTACCGAGCTGAGATCCTACTTCATAGAATCTGAGGGTGTGGAGTATATGAGAAATCACAGACATCTTCTTCATGTACCAGAATCAATATTACATCATTGTTCCTGTGATACAGACTCTAGAACTCAGAGCAATCCAGGCAATGTTCCTGTTCCAGAACGTGTCTTACCTTCTGATTCCAACTCTAATTATGTTCCTGATATTCCTAAGGTTGAACATTCAGCAGAGACAGTGCCAGTTGTGAAGTCTAATTCTCAGTTTTATGTCACATGATTTAGCCGCACTTCCAGACCTAGTGTGAATTACAGCGACTTGGACATAACTGACATACATAGTTCTGTATAAAAGCATGACAAGAGCTAATCGTATTATTTGCATGTCAACTGATATTCTCAGCATTGCATGTTCTATTTCTCAAACAGGGAGGATGTACAGCAGAGTGTGTGATGTGTCTTTAAGAACATAGCAAGTGATGAACGTGCATATATAAATGGCAGGCACGTGCGATGCCCAGTGCCATTTTGAGAGTGCAGCCAGAGAGTGAGCATGTATGAATGCAATAGCTAGTTTGTATATACGTTTCCTAAGTTAAAGTTAATAAGCTTCAATCATGATGTGTTTGTACATAATAAAACTGCTTGAATAGAACCCACAAAGTCTCGTCTATTACATTCTGACTAGACGAGTGACAGAAAGCAAATATCAGCACCAGAGAATATGTTTAGGATTCTGAGGAACTGTTACAAAGAAATTTCCTTGATGGTGATGAGTCAGCAAATGATGGATGTATAATTACAACGCTCCAGTTGGGAGGGTTGCAGAATGATTTACTTAAAGAAATGGTGGTGCAGAGTGAACCAGAAAATGAAGGAGACATTTCCTGGGGGGACATTATGGAGAAAATACAAAAGTAGGATGCAGAGACAATCCCAAAGAATAGTGGGGAAATGGGAAAAAAAACATGCAGAGAAAGTAAAAGAGGGCAAAAGTGGATTAGCGGAAAAGAAGGCAGAAGAAAATGAAAAACAGAAGTACATGGTAAAGATTCAAAGTAAAGAAGGCAAAGAAATTGACAGGTATCAAGTGTGTGACAATTTAATAGCTCCTTTGTGTGCAAAAGCACATGAGGTTGTTGTTGCGTCTTTCGGCTTTTCCCGGTTAGGGGTCGCCACAGCGGAACTCCGGTCTGCTAATGATTGGCAGCAGATTTTTACGTGCCGAGTTGCCAGCTCTGACGCACAACCTTCAATGAAGGTATGCCCATTCACGCATGTCTCCACACAGAAGACGCTCTAGCTGAGAATAGAACAGGACAACGTCTTACTGTGAGGCGACAATGCTACCGCAGCACCACCACCGCACATGAGGTAAGGGCATTTATTCTTACTAACAAAGAGACATTTTGTGATATTATATTTGAGACTGTTTTTTCAATGGAAAATATTCTTGGAGAATATGAAAAAAAGAAAGAATGTAATCCATGGACTCTTATATCATTTAATTAGGTGGCACAGTGGTGCAGCAATTAGCATTGTTGTCTCACAGCAAGACATTCTCCCATTCGATTGTCAGCTGGTGCACCTTTTGTATGGAGTCTGCATGCCCTCCTTGCATTCGCATGGGTTTCCTCCAGGTGCTCCAGTTTCCTCCCACATTCCAAAGAAATGTGTATGGAGCATTTCTCCATGGGCCTCTGCTGAAAATGGGCTCTGTCCCAGTTGGACTTTCCTGGTAAACAAATGTTAAATAAAATAAAAAGGGAAACAAAAAAGAAGATTCATGAACAATTTCAACCTTCTAGCTGATTTCCCTGGTTGTGGGACCGTGTAGTTGAACATAGATCTGATATTCATAGAGGTGTATTGACTAATGCTTTAGCTAAACATATAGATGAAAATGGTGCTGAACATGACTTTACATGCAGAGTGCTTGGTATATTGCATAAAAGTTTAAGGGGAGGAGACATGAACAATAATTTAGAGTTAAAAGAATATGTTTGGATAATTAAGCTAAGTGCAGACCATGAACCTGATATCAATAAAATGGTTAATATTAAACCTGGATTGAAAGAGAAACAATTATATTTGAAATGAAGTCATTTTATGGGCTAATTTTTTTATTATATGATTTATTGGACTGTGTCTTATGACTAAACTTGTTTCTTATTTAACTGCTTGTGTATTTTGTTTGTTATCACACTGAAGAAGGATTGGTATCTGGAAGCTTTGTGTGTTTTAATAAAAGGATTTATTTTTATAGCGTTGCTTGGCATTGATTTTTTTGTTTGCATTGCTATTGTGTCCCAATAGTTAGCTTTATCATAGTGTCACATTTGTAATTAAATAATTGGCATAATGTAGATTTATTCAGATCTGTCTTATAGCAGGTTATTATGGAAAATACTTTAATGACCACTAGCATTTATATATACCATTATTAGGGGAATGAAAACAAATGTTTTCATTATGGGCAAGTGTTCCAACCATTTTCAGAAAATATAAGATTAAAAAACTATATCTAAAGAGAGGTTTAATACATAAGTTGGGAAGGTAAAGTAAGGGGCAGCTTTGGTGAATACCATTTTTGATAATTATTGACTTAGAATTGTTGATATCTACTAATGTAGAGGGATTAGAATTAAAATTTTAGGACTATTCAGAAAACTTGTTAGGAAACCTAAATTAAATATTGAGTAGAGGAAGGAATAATTGATTCTATCAAATGCTCTGGATACATATGGCTCTGTAGTAAAGATACCCCCTTTATTGCATTTCCTAAGTAACAAAAGTGAATTGTTGTAATACTTTGATCTGACATGTCTTAACTTTGTAAAGCCTGATTGAAATGGGGAATATACATATAGCATAGTTTCAACCAACTAGCTAAGATTTTTTACTTTGGGATGGTACTGTTGATCAATTGTTAGCTTTTGTGAGTTATTTGAATGAGACAACTGATTTTCTCTGTTTTGAGTGTTCTTATTCGATTGATGCAATTGAGTTTTTGGATGTTAGGATAATGAGGGGATCCATTGGCTTTGATACCGAGCTATTTAGGAAACCCTGTTGGAGGAACAGTATGCATCCTAGGCATGTGCATCAGAATCTAGTGAGAAATCAAACAATTAGGGTATCTAAGTTGACATCCCAAAACAGTGTTTTTGACCATCATAAATCACTATTAGCCAGGAATTTTATGTCTAGAGGTTATAATCAGACACAGGTGCATGCAGATATTGCCAGGGGTGACCGTTGTAGGGAGGACATAGGAGCACCTTTGATCAATAGGTCATATCCCCATGAACGTATCAACACGACCAGTAGCACATCCACTATGAACAGGATAGTCATTCCATTTACCAATAGGAATCATCACATCTTGGATGTTCTTAATAAAAATTGGAGACTGTTGATGGTTGATGAAAGGATCAAGAGCTTAGTTGATGAGAGACCTCGAGTAGCCTACAGGAACATGCTGTCTCTTAATAGACTACTTTGTTACGACAAGGGCCACCAGAACAGTAGAATTTCAAGAAGAATAGGCACATTCACTTGCAACTCTTGCAATCAATGCAAATACATATCTAGTTCTGACAACTTTATACATCCTATAACACGACGTTCCTATAGTTTCAGACACTATGCAGATTGTAGATCCACTAACTTAGTCTACATTGCCGTATGTCAGACCTGCAGCGTTTTTTACGTTGGTATGACAACAAGAACCCTACGGGAATGAATCAGGGAGCATCTATATGCCAATGGCAAGGGCAATACCACCAATGCCCTAGCTAAGCACGTTTAAGATTAAGGATGTTCCCACAGCTTTAAGTTCCAGGTTTTGGAATTGGTGTTCACAACTAGCAGATTGGGTAATGTAAGAAACCTTACTGAAGAAAGGGAAGCTAAATGGATACTCAAACTGCAAGCACATAGGTTTGGGTTAAATGATAGAGTAACACTTAAGCCATTTTTAGCCTACAGACCCCTTCGACATTAGTTTATATTGTTAGTTTATATTGTTAGTTTATATTGTTATGTCATTTTATAGTTTTTTATTTCCTGTTTTTTTATCTCTTTTTTATCTGTTTTTTACTTGTATACATATACATATTGAACATTTGTGTTCTGATTTGCTGTTTTGAATGGGATGTGACATCACTATGTGTATTTAAGGGGAGGTGTTTTGATTATTTTTATGTCTGATGAAGCGTTTGTTATAACGCGAAAGCGCTAACACTGCAGTCGATTTGTTTTATTGTTTTACAATAAACGTGGTTTCTACTATTTGGAGGAAACATTTTTGTTCATGCTTTTCAGTACATAGTGCACCTTCTTGTTTTTCTATTTGTGCATCTATTTTTGTCTTTGAAGGTGCTTCACCTGGCAGGTATCATTCGTTTTTTGTGATTTTTGCAACTAGCTAAGATCACAATGTATAGTTTTAAATCTAGACTAATTAAGGTCAGTGGTCTATATTTAGACAGATCAAAATAGTTAACATTTGGTTCAGGAATTAAAATTTTCTTAAGAAAAGCTCTGTAATCTCATAAATAAAATTAAACGATTTAGGTAAAATTACACCTTGTTTAAAAATGCCCTATAAAAATCTACTGCTATGTCATCTGGTGCTGGAAATGTATTTTTATTTGATAAATTAATAAACTTTCAAAATCTGATGCTTAGTAATGGGAGTGATTAAGTTCTTTTTAAAAGAAACAAGGTAACTTGGAGAAACTTAGTGAGTTAAGATAAATGTCAATCTCTTTAGTTAAGGGGTGGAACTCAGAAATAGGTTGATATGTTGGACGACACAGTGGTGCAGTGGTTAGCATTGTCGCTTCACAGCAAGAGGTTTTCTGGTTTGATTCTTGGCAGGGGTACCTTCTGTGTGGAGTCTGTATGTCCTCCCTGCATTTGTGTGTGTTTCCTCCCACATTACAAAGACAAGTGTCTGGAGAGTTTCTCCCTGGGCCCCCACTGAAAATTGGCTCATTCCAAGTCGGACTTTCCTGGTTAACAAATGTTAAATAAAATAAATAAAAATATTGAGTTACTAGACATGCAGTCCAAGAGACCATTAAGAAGTCTAGCCCATATTCTCAATCTTCATATAAATTCTTTCTGCAGTTGCTTAAAAAATAAAAATTTAACATGAGTTAGACAATTAAATGGTAAGGGAAATACATGGGTTCCATTATCAGATCATTATTAGCCTTTGTAAATAAGCAGTGATTGGAAAGAAATCATTCATATACAGTCATTTATGTAATGAAGAAAAAAAGAGGTGAATTGAGAAGTATCTGAGTATAACATTGTAAAAAGATACAATAGATTAAATTGTTCAATCAAATACAACAATTTCACTGACTTTGGGATTTAAAGATTCAAGCCCAGGGCCTAAGAAGGCCAATTAAGGGCTTTCTTTAAATTAATCTTTTTGCATGTAACAAATCCTTAAACCATATGTTTAATGAAGATTTAAACACTAATAAACTGTTTGCACACCTAATATCTATAGGTAGAGTACTCATAATCTATGAACCAATTTTGAATTGACACTAGATAAGTGAACTAATACATTAATAAATTATTACTCCTAGAATTTAAAGAATGATTTACCAAACCAACTCACAGCATTGTAGAAAACACCTCATTGTTAATACAATTATACATTAAAATTAAATTGTCCCTTAATAGCCAATAAGCTATTTGATAAAGTGATCATTGTTCAAGTCTCTTTACTTATGATAAAGATTCACATGCAGTTATGTGTTTGGTAAATGTTCTTTGGACATGCTCAAGCTTAGCCAGCGATGAAATCCACAAAACTAAAAGAAACAATATCAATATTCTAAAATGGGGAGAATACTTGCAGAAAATAACTTAACCATAGCACCCATATCCCTAGAAGTGAAGGGCCTAAAAAATTTTTTTATTAGTCCATAACATTTCCTAACAATACAAGTCACATGAAAGTCAATAGCAATCTTTAGTTTGTTTAACCAAAAAGCAAATGCAATTATCCAAAGTATATGTATAACAGTTAATAGTAACACTGAAATGCACAACAGAACATTTGTTGTTGCTAATTTCATACCATTTTGCTGTACCCATGTGTTTAACTTATCCAGATAATTTTGCAGTCACTGATGATCTACTGTATTACGCATTATACCTCCAACCTTTAAATTGTCTGAAATTTTACTCAAACAAATTTGTTTAGATGTCAGGCAATCACTCATAAGCAACCCAAACAGCAGGGGACCAAAAGCAGACCCCTGCAAAGCACCACATTCAATGGACACATATCTTGAAAGTTTATTCTTAATCTTAACTGCTTTTCTGGTCTACCAACCAATACCCATCTCTTTGCAAACACATTCATATCTGCCCTACTCAGAATATCAATTAATGTGGAAGTGAATAAAAGGTCTTAACCAGAACCAAATAAACCAGATCTATAGCTAGACCTTGTCCAATATGTTTACTACATGTTCATAGAAATTCATTGAATTAGGCAGACTTGAACTTCTGGATATCATTCCATGTTGGTATATATCACTAGAGAAACTAAACATATGATTAAATGATAAGCTTAGTGCCCTCTAAAAACACAGGATACATGTCAAACTAATTGCTCTGTAATCACCAATAGTATAACCAGGGTGATTTTATATACTGGAACAGCAATGGCGTCCTTCCAAATTGTTAGAGCAAAACCTTACACTAAAGTTATCTGAAACAAATAAACAAAAGAAGAGCATAAACAATCACTTATACCTCAAAAAATAGCTATTTAATCCATCTGGCCCAGCTGCTGAGTTCTTTTTAATATAATCTAATGATAGTATTATATGTTTCATCATAGCCTTGTAGATGTTTAAACAAATCCTTTCTATTATCCAATAGATCAGTGACCAACTTTGTTTCACATGCAGTCCTGTGCTAATTAAATAATAATGTAAAATATTTCTCATAGTTGTTGTAAACAGACTTATTTGTCACTGTTGAGTGAGCCCTAAAGTACCTAAACAAGTTATTCTTTCTTTTTCTGTCTGTTTCAGGTGCTCTACTCCACAAGGGAGATCAAAAGTATTTTCTTCCTGTAGAAATACATGGTCGACGAAAATAATCAATCAGACTATTTGACTATAAAAATTAAAGTTTTACCTTTCATTTTAGAGTCCCAATCCCATTATAGAAGTTCAGTTGTAACAGTTGCAAAATCTGATTTACAGAAATTTTTAACTTTCACCTTATTAACTTTTGGTAAATTAAAATCCATAATTTTAAAAATAACATACAAGTGGCTTGAGTACCCTAGTTCTCTAGATGTTCTACAACATTTATTCTTTAATTTATTAGGTAGTCAGATTACATCAAGTGCCTTACTACCCCTAATATTCTCAGTTACAGTCTGTGAGTGTCCCTGAGAAATAACCTCACTCAGGATCTTATTTCCAATTTACTAGATGATAAAGGTATTGACCAATCAATACTAGGAACATTTTAGTCATCAGGAATTATATCAAAGTTCTTCTGAAAACAAGTAATTATCTGTTGACTCAACACAACATCAAGTCCTTTAGATAAATTTGATGAATGATAATAAAGGGCCACATTCTTACTTACATTCATTGGCTAATTTTACAGTCATAAACTCCAACTTGTCATCACTTGAAACTAGTACAGAAGAAAACTTAGTAGAAATGTAAATGGATACTACTCCCTCCTTTTATTAAACATTCAAGTATGATGACCACTAAAACCTTTGATATTCAGTGGGGTGTTAAGCCATGTTTCAGTTATACATAAAATATCAAAAGGATCATTTGCTAAATAAGCCCCTATATCATTTAATTTGTTGTTAAGACTATGTGCATTAACAGATATTTTAAGTTGCTCCCTTTTCCAGTAGCATTCGTCATATCCTCCAGCCTAAAAAGTTTTAATCAATTTGATCAAGTAAGTACATAACACATGGTTTCCCACATGACTCAAATGCAAAAAGTCATTAGCAAAATAACCATATTTGCTCTTAAAATTTACCTATAGTTGAACAGATTTCATGCAATGTTTCAAGGATTTTATTCTAATAAAAACTGGCAAATCCTCTAGCATTTAATTACATTTTACCCTTAAATCTAGAAGCTGGAAAAATGTTACAAAAGACCAACTTATATCCATAAATTTAACTTAGATCAAATATGTCAAACTCAGATTTCTGTAAATTGGACTAACTTTACTTAATTATATCATTAGAGCCACCTACAATGATCATGGCACCATATCGCAGGTGGCTGTTACATAATTTCCTTATACTGTCCCTCATATGACACAGTGTACAGCCACTCAAACAAGACACTATTCTTAGCAGCCCTTAACAAGGAATCTCCTACAATTAGAATTTGTTTATCACCTAGTACAGAAGAGTTTATACGTAAATTGCCACCATGATCACTTGAATGTACCCTACTGGATAAACTGTTGGTTAAGTTGATAGAGTTACCACAAAGAGGACTCCTACATTCATTCTTGTTGACTAAATGAAAACCATCCATCTTACCTTCCTCACACAAGGGCACTTGTTATTTAAGTTAACAATAGCAGTGTTATTAGATCTAACCTTGCAAACATTACTTCAATTTGAATCTACAGTTACATCATCTTACACCTTACATGAAACAGCTGAATCATTACTAATTAAGTTCAACTCCATGAACTGGTCAGCATAAGAACTGCAGAGATAGACAATATCACATTTAATACCTGTAGTCTGAGTACCAGTATCTGACAAACAAGAACATATCACCATAACCCAAAAATTTGTCTGAGCAGAGATATAAATAACATTATTGTAGATCAGAGTGTGTGATGTACCTTTAAGAAGCATTTCAGTCAGTGGGCACGTGCATATAAGTACTGAGCGCGTACAAGCAAGAGTGCCATTTTGAGTAAGCAGCCAGAATGATAGCATGTATGTGTGTAATAGTCATCAGTTAGTTTGTTTTAAGTTTAATGTTCCTGCCATCCATCCTGATGTGTTTGTATGTAATAACCTACTTAAATGAACCCCCAAGCCTCTTCATCTTATTCAGATGTAAAAGACGAGCAACATGGTGTCAGAATGGGATCCAGAGTCAGAACCATGAGGCAAGCGGTTAGAAGTGGAGGAATATAAAGGAGTGGATCATCCCTACTGCCCAAACAACCCACAAACAGGTCAGAAATGAATTCCAGGTACTAGAACTTGCTTAAATGATTTTTTTTCACAACGAATATAAAACAAAGCACTCAGAATGCTCAAAATGAATTTCTAATTAAATGAAATGTCCAAAACTGCAACATATTGATAAAAATATTCAAAATAATTACAAAAAAGTTTCAAACAGTATCCAAATCGCATAAAATGTATAAAAAGGGGTAAACAACCATATTTTTTCACAATGTACTACTTTTTTGTGTTATCCAAGTATCCAAATATCCAAGGTGTACAAAGTGTTGGCAAGTGTGTGTACTATTACAGTGCAGTTATTTCTCAAAATGGCATCCATTTCAAAGAATATTTCACAAAGTACAGTTTTTCAAAGAGATTATTGTACATTTGAATATTTTTACAAGTACCTGGTGTGTGTGCATGTTCGTACATAATTACAAGGGCCAAGTTTGCACTGTGTTTCAAAGTAATTTGTTGGGATGGCAGAAGGATTTCTCAGAACAAGTCCGCTTGTGTTTGATAACAATATTGCAGAAAATTGGAAGGTGTTTGAGCAAGAATACAATATTTTCATACAAGCTGCTTTTTCTGACAAAGACACACATACAAAGACATTTATTCTGCTTAATTTATCTGGGCCAGAAGCCATTAAAATAAAGCATTCATTTGTGTATGCATCTGCTGCATTTGCAGGGGAGGGAGAGAACCTCCATATTGCTGTACCGGCGGAAATGCGGGAAGACTTTGAATCTTTAAAATGTAAATTTAAAGAAATGTGTAACCCCCAAATGAATGCTACAATCGAAAGGCACTTATTATACACAAAAGTCTGAAAGCTTGGTGAAACTTTTGCAGCATATATAACTAACTTGAGAAATAAGGCTAAAACATGCAGATTTGGTAATTTAAGAGATGAGCTGATAAAAGACAGGCTTGTGTGTGGTATTAATAATGATACAGTGAGAAAGATTTTGCATCGAGACAGTGATTTAACGTTAATCACAACCATTGAGATTTGTCAGATATACAAGCTTACAGAAAAGCACACCAATATGCTTACAAATGAGAGGTCATGTTTTCTAGTACCTTCAAGAACTAATGTAGAGGGTATGCAGCATGAGGTTAAAAGATACAGGCCTAAGGGCAAGGCCACTTCAGCAAAACCCAAAGCAGCATCAGTAAGGCCCAAGGTGCATACAGCAAACCACAGGGGTAACTCAACAAACCTGTAACTAACCTCATAGTCAACTGTTGTAATTGTAGTGGTAATCATGAGCCCAAACAAGAGAAGTGTTTAGCTTCTGGTCAGCAGTGTCACACATGTAAAAAGTGGAATCATTTCAAAATATTTTATAAATCAAATAAGGCATGTTCTTTTATTAAATGAGAGCATTCAGAGAGGCAAGTTGATCAACTGGAAAGCTGCAACCCTAATTTTTATGTTGATGGTGTGTCTGTACTTGGTGAAACAGTGAGTGCAGTAGATTTCTGGGCAAAGAGTGAAATATTTTGTATTGTTCGGAATAATGGGAGACCCGTAGAGCTCAAAGTAAATACTGGTTAAAAGTGTAATGTTATGTCAGCAGAAACATTTGCTAGAGTAAGTGCTGGAGAACAACTTGATTTGGCAAAGTGTGCAAAGCTTGTTGCTTATGGCGGTGAAGAGATTCAAACTGAAAGCTCAGTAGTGCTTTCATGTTACTCTGCTGGGAACAGCTATGACTTGCAGTTTTCCATAGTCAAGAGACACATGCAGTCATTATTAAGCCTCAGAGTCAGTTTAAAAATGGGACTACCTTAATTTAACAGAGAAGACCATCATGTAAGCTTGAATGAGAACAGCTCAAATTTCGTCCAAACTATTTTTTTTTTGAGTATGCTAATATTTTCAAAGACAAACTAGGCAAACTACCAGTTGTGTACTCCATGAAGTTAGACCCAGAGGTCAGCCCCATTAGTAAACCAGCATGGAAACTTCCAGTAGCTATGCAAAACAGAGTCAGCCGAGTTAGACAGAATGGTGCAGTTAGGAGTAATTTGTCCATTAGAAGAACCAACTGAATGGGTATCTTCCATGGTAGTAACTCATAAGAAAAGCTCAGATGATATCAGAATAAGTGTTGATCCGAGAATTTAAACAAAGCACTGAAATGACCTCATCATCCTATGCGCACAGTTGAGGAGGTCGCTGCCCTCATGCCAATTGCCACTGTTTTTTCTATCTTAGATCCAAAGAGTTCATTTTGGCAAGTTTTGCTTGATCAAAAATCTTCATTGCTAATCACATTCAATATGCCATTTGGGAAGTACAGATTTCTGAGAATGCCATTTGAAATAAATTCACCAGTGAAGTCTTTCAACGTGCGATGGAACGAATTTTTTTCTGGCTATACATGTACTATTATAGTAGATTATATTCTAGTAGGAAGCAATGGTGAAGTCAAACATGATAGAAATCTCAAGAAAGTTCTGGAAAGAACTCATGAAGCGAATCCTAAGCTGAATCCTCAAAAGTGTAAATTCAGGCTACAAGAAGTTACTTATGTTGGCCGTTTGTTTACCATTTCAGACGTACAACCAGATCCTTCCAAGCAAACAGCAATTCTTGAGATGCCAGCTACAGACAATGTTCAAGCCCTACAACATTTTCTTGGTGCAGTGAACTATTTAGGCAAGTTCATTCCAGATTTAAGCCAATTTTCAGCACGATTAAGAGAGCTGTCATGCAAAGATGTTACCTGGCCCTGGTCAGAACAACACCAAAAATAATTTGATGTCCTAAGCAGAGAATTGCCAGTCCACCTACTTTAAGATACAAAGATGTTCACAAACGAGTTACTCTTTCCTGTGATGCTTCTAAGTTTGGTCTTGGTGTAGTGTAGTCATTCTTCAAGAGAGTAAACCAGTAACCTATGCATCGAGAGCTCTTACTCAAACAGAGATGCAGTATGCCCAGACTGTGAACGAACTTTTGGCAATTGTATTTGCATGTTCAAAGTTTCATGATTATATATATGGCCGACCTATCCAGATTAAAACTGACCACCAACCTCTAGTCACTATTTTGAGAAAGCCAATGCACACAGCTCCTGCCAGATTGCAAAGTGTGATGCTCAAATTGCAAAAGTACAATTTCAGTCTTGTTTACACAAAAGGCAAACTTCTTTATCTTTTTTACCTTTTCCCGATCACCCAGAAAAACCACAGAACAGCGTGATTTTGAAGTCATGGAAGTGAGAAATGTTTCTTACACGTCTTGATGAACTTAGAACTCACACAGCTTAAGATCCAATTCTTCAGAAGCTCAACCTCTTTATCAGTCAAGAATGGCCTTCAAAACAATATTGTTTGCCTGTAGAAGTGCAGCAGTGTTTTCCTACAGAGATGAGATTTTTTCAGACAATAGTATAGGTTCATAGGTTCATAGGACGATACTACGTCGGATGCCCTTATAAGCCTAGCCATGAATTTTGCCCATGTTCCCACAAAGTCATCACCTGTTTCCCCTGTCCAGCAGGGGATCCCAGGGGTGTACTTTCTGTTTGCAATCCAGTCGTCCAGGTTCCTCTTAAAGAGGGCTAGAGAGGTACTCTGCCTGACATGGAGAGGGAGTCTATTCCACAGATGGGGGGATCTTTGGGACCCAAATCTATCCCATCAGCAATTTATATTAATGTCACTGACCAGGTTGAGGCCTTGTGTGTGGGTTGTGTGATTGAAGTTTGACATACGAATATGCAGCAACTCTTTGAAGGCTGGGTCTGAGATGGCCTTATATGCCAGACACAGGTCACCTCTGAGCAGTCTCCATGAGACTGAGTAGTGGGACAGGGCTTTTAGCCTATCTGTATAGGATAGGTGTTTGCAATCCTGGATTTTCCAGGTCACGAACCTCTGTGGTCTCTCCAGCTGCTGCATTTGCTTGGCAAGGTGCCTGCCGAAGGGGGCCTTGTACTCGATAATGGGTCTGATAAGGGAGGAGTACAGGGATGTTATGACATCCTTGTTCTAGTTGAAATACCCTCTTCCTGGATGAAATACCCTTACTTATGAGGTGGGCCAAGTCAGGTTGCTATCAACCTGTGTACCCAAGTCACTTACAACTGATTGCATACTTAGTATGTTGTTACTAATGTGATAATTAGTGGGGATGCCATTTTCCCCAAAGGGGATAACAATACATTCCTTGGCATTCAGTTTGAGGCCATGCTTCTGGCATCAGTCATTAGTTTGGGTAAGGCCCTCTTGGAGGATGTGCACATCACTAGGGGAATTTAAGACAGTGGCCAGTTTACAGTCATCTGCAAACTTTGTCAGCTGCACACCACTGGTTTTGGCTTGCACCTAAGAAAAGTATATCCCAAACAGTAGAGGCCCCAGGACTGACCCTTGCGGTACTCCGCTTGTTACGGGTCTACTACTAGAGGTGGCTTCCCCTATTTTGACTGAGTGGGTTCTATCAGTGAGCCAGCTAGCTACCCATCTTGTAACATATGGGTTGATGCCTAGCTGGGAGAGTTTATCTATTATGCATCATCATGAAAGGTCCAAAAGTGATTATTCCAAAATCTTTCCAACAAGAGTACATTATGATCTTGCATCATGGCCACCCAGAACTGATTCTACCAAAAGAAGGGCAAGAGGACTAGTGTTTTGGCCTTCAATGTCAAACGATATTGAGAAGGAACTCTCTCCTTTTTCTGTATGTACTAATACAAAGGCACATCAACAAAAATAACCAATTCAGTTAAGCCAGATTCCTGAGCTACCTCGGTCAACAGTAGCCACAGATAGCTTTGAATGGAATGGTCAGCATTAATTGGTGTTAGTAGAGTCTTATTCAAATTGATTCAGGATTGACCTATTTCTTAACCTAACATTCAGTACTGTCATTACTACATTGAGGAGACATTTTTAAGTCCATGGTAGTCCTCCCAGACTCATTTCTGACAATGATGCACAGTTTACAAGTCAGCAGTTCAGACATTTTGCTGGAACATGGGGCTTTGTTCATATTATGAGTAGTCCTGAGTACCCACAGTCAAACGGCTTGGCTGAACATGCAGTTCAAAGTGAAAAACAGCTGTTAGAGAGATCCAAATGTGACAATACTGATGGTTTTCCTAAACTTGCTTAACTTCAGAAATATTCGTCTCGATGATCATCTTGGTTCACCTGCCCAGAGACTTATGTCGAGACAAACTAGAACCACATTACCGCCAGTGTTACAGCATCTTGCCTGTAATAAAACTCTAATTCTCAGAGTGACTTGTCCAATGTTCCTGTTTAGAAGATATACCATCAGCAATCCCTGCTCCTCAGAATATCCCCGAGAGTCCTGAAGTAGAACACTCCTCAGTGACTGTCCCTGTTGCTTAACCCAGTCCTAATCATTACATTACGAGATCAGGTCACATTTCCAGACCTAGTTCCAGATACACGGCAACCTGGACATGACTGTTGTTCTGTTTATTATTGTCTGTATAATATAATGCCTATTCAAATGTCATTGTCAATATGAGATGGCTCAGTAAAGAGGGAAATTGTAGATCAATGTGTGTGATGTACCTTTAAGAAGCATTAAAGTCAGTGGGCACGTGCATGCAAATACTGAGCACATGCAAGCAAGAGTGCCATTTTGAGTAAGCAGACAGAGTGATAGCATGTACGTGTGTAGTAGTCAGTCATTTAGTTAGTATGTTTAAGTTTAATGTTCCTGCCATTCATCCTGATGTTTTTGTATTTAATAAACTACTTAAATGAACACCTGAGCCTCTTCGTCTTATTCAGATGTAGAAGACGAGGGGTAATTACTACATCTGTTGTTAGAAGTTAGAAGAGTAACATTATTTTTCTTCAATATCTTAACAACAGGAAAAAGATTTTCTCATTTTAAATTATCATTCCATTTGTCAAATCTGTAGAATATCTGTTGCATACGGCGCTACCACCTGTAAACTCTAAACAACTTTTACCATGCATATTACAATTACTACACTTAACTATGTGGCCCCTAGAAACAAGGTAATTTAGACAAAACTCATCCATCAAGCCCATTTAACAAACACAGCAGTAATATAAAGTTAAACTAATAAATTATTTGGTTATGGAGTTCCCTACAATGCAAGATAGTAAACACATCTGCTCACTGAAATCTAACAATGAGCATAACAGTTACAGTGCAGCAAACAACCCTAGACAGGAAGACAAACCACCTGTCTCTCAGCATGTATTTTCAGTGTAAATTAATAAAAATAAGAAAAAGTACAACTTCTTCACCTGTGTCCTTAAAAGGGCAAGGAGGAGTACTCAACACATCAAGCTCCTCCAAACAAGTTGCATGGAGATATTAGTGGTGCAGCAGTTATCGTTGTTGCCTCCCAGCAAGAGGTTCTCTGGTTTGATTCTCGGCTGGGGTGCCTTCTGTGCGGAGTCTGCATGACCTCCCTGCATTCACATGGATTTCCTCCTGGTGCTCCGGTTTCCTCCCCCATTTCAACCACATGTGTCTGGAGCCTTTCCCCTGGGCCTCCATTGAAAATGGGCTCTGTCCCAGTCAGACTTTCCCAGTAAACAAATGTTAAAGAAATAAAAAAATATAAACGAAATAAAAAACAATTTTGAATTATTTCCATCAACCACAGCATTCCAAACTTCTGTCAGAATAAAATAACCATCTCTAACAGTAACAAGTAAATTAACATAGGAGCAATAAACTGTACTTGTTTCTGGCATGGTATGTAAATATTAAGAAGTAATATTGGCTTTCTTATTCTACTATTAGTGAATGTAAAATAAAAGAGCGCCTCATGATGGTTAGGAATGGCAGTTTTTAAACTAATATAGCTACTTCCAATTTATTTTCATTGATGCCCAACACCATAGTAAGTTTGATCTAGCTTGGATTTATCTTACTTCTTTGTTCTGGTAGCATATATGTTTCCTGTAATAAAGACATGTGGTCATTAATTCTGTAGACTAGAGGAAAACACATATGCATTTAATGCCAAGTATTAACACATGCACCCACAAAAGTAATTCCTTACTACAAATTTCATAACTTATATTTTGATCTCCGATACCCAGAAGCACTATTTGGGTGCCCTGTATGAAGTCTAAGATGAGTTCTTATAACAAATACATATTCAATGCCTTATATTGACAGCTAACAATATATACACAAAGCCAGCTCTAGAGAATATCTGCAAAAATAGCCTTTTTGGTATCAATTATCAATATCTGGCAAGTGAGGTCAAATCAGACTACTACTATTGCTTTAAATAAAAGAAAGGTGAATCTAAATAATAACTTACATCTTTTGCATTTATTATATACTAAAAAAACTTTTGCAAGTCATTCAAAAAAAAATACTCACTGTGTGAACATAAATGTGACTGCACTTGAGGTTGCTGAGTTTAGTGACATCTGTGAACCTGTTAGTGCAGAAATACAGGAATTACATTCCAGTCTTAACAAATTATTCAAGCTAATTATGTTCAGTATTAATTTCCACTATTTTTATGTATTCCAATATTTTAAAGACTTAAGTTAGAAGTGATCTATATGCATAAATAGGACTCAGGTACAGGTAGTCCTAGTAAAATGTTTTGCAAAGATACTGTCAAGTCAAGCACAATGAAAGAGTACCTGCAAAAACTGCAGATAAAATCACTAAAACATCTTTTACAGAGAAGAGAAGCCAACCTACACTCTCATAGGGGGAGCTTTATTCTGTCATCCCCCTTATTTAAATATGCAGCCTCCATGGTCATACTTGGGAGAAAAGAATAAACATCCAGTAAATGTGAAGCATGACTCACACAACTGAAATCTCGCCTTACAGATGCAACTATGTAAAACCATCTAGAAGCTAAACCCTTCATAAGTTTGACTCATCTAGTATTTTTCTGGGAATCTGCATTCAGTGACATTTTGTTCTGACTTTAAATATCTATGCCATTGCTCACAGACATTTATAAAGGCAAGACAGCGACCAAATGACTATAAAACAAGTGAATGATGACTGCAGCTCCCCTGACAATATCTTTGTTAACAAAGAGAGAAAATAAAAATAGTTTGAATTACGGAAAAAAGCATGTTCTTAAGCAGTTTCATTTAACAAGATCAAGCATAAAACTAGAGACTAATTCCAAGTACAATGTAAGTCTTTATCTCTAATAGTTTCAAATTAACTAATATAGTTATATGGTCATGGAATTTCCATCTTCTGTCTATATTGTTTAACCTACTTGTTTTTCATTATTACAAATTACCAGTTTTAACTTTACTCACTTATGATTGTGACAAGTACTGTCATCAAATAATATTGGGGATATATTACTTTCTCCAACTTTCAGGATTAAAGAAAAAACGCTAAATGAAAGTAAATTGCTAGAGGCTGCCATTTTTACAATTCTCAGTAGGTCTTATATCCTGAAATTATAATATACATAAGCTGAAAAAGCGAACACAGAATTGCTATTAATAACATGAGATCTAATTCAGACTCAGGCATAAAAAAGAGTCTATTTCATATAATCCCGAAGGTTCAGCTCCACGAACCTCCATTCGTCAAGCCGACAAGAGCAAATGTCACTTAAGCAAACATTCGCATTAACGGATGTCTAAAACAGGGAATGGAATGAGTTGGTCAACATCAGGAAATTTTCCCTTTTTCCCCACTGTAGTGTGATTTCACAGTTGGTATGTATATATAGGTAGGGGTGGTGTGGGGGGTGCAGCCCCCCACCTTGGAGGGTTTGAGATATTGCAGTGTGTGTGATGGTCACAATGTTGGTCAACTAATTCCATTCTCCGTTTTAGAAATTCCCTGATGTTAACGTTCGCTTAAATGAATCTTCACTCTTGTTGGTTCGATGAATGGAAGTTCTCGGAGTTGAACCTTTGATAATATGATATAGACCCCATAGATAAAATCTTAATCAATATCAAGCAAAAAGCAAACATTAGAAACCTATTACCATCACTTTTTTCCTCTAACAGAAAAAATGCATTAAGGATATTACATTGAACCTGAGTCAACTACAAATTATTATAATGCTAGGATTCAGTAACCCAGTTAACTACTGTTTCAGCTAATAACAAGCTTTCAACAGGCAGAGCTATTACAAATAAGTCAATTATGTTCCACTAAATGGCAGCAGAAGAAACACAGTTGTAAAATGATAATATACTTTTAATGACCTGAATATAAAAGATGCAATAAAGTATTTGGAGAAAAGATAACGAGGGTGTCGGAAAAAGCTATAATTGGGGATATGCAGTCTGAAACTCATACAGATATTAATATATGCAGCCAGTAATTTGGAAACTCATAGTCACACACAATATGTATTAACATTTTGACAGGTACTCTAGTTATTATGAACTTCTTAATATGGCAATAATTATCATTTCATAGACTTGAAGAGAGTCAATCACAATAAAACAGCTCTTAGAGTAAACTGTTTATACATTTATTCACAAAGTTAAACAGCACACACAGGGCTAATAGTTATCACCCTTATAAAAGAGTAAAGCAAAATAAAATGTTGAAATATACATAGTTAATAAAATAATTCTCAGAATGTGACCCCTTCTTCACCTTATTCAGTCTAGCAAACAAGAAGGGAATATTCACAATTCATTTTAATTAAAGTCACTTCAATTACTTTACATAATGTATTTCTTACATTTATTTATTTTAATAATACTTATGCATTAAAATTAACATCCAGAAATTAACTATTAATTCACCTGGTCATATGCCTGCATTTGCTGTCATTCTAGGCTGCATAAAGATAAAAGGTTTCTCTGACTTTCAAACAATTTAAGCATTACATTTCTATAGTTTCATAGTTTCATAGATGTGTACCAGGCTAGTGACCACTAGGGCCTTTTTGATCCTAGCTATGCATCCCAAATCTCTGACAAATTCTTGCAGGGGGCTTGGGAGATTAAACATTTTCAAGTAGGAGCTTGGGAGATTAACTAGTTACAGGCTGCCATTGTCCATTAGAGAGATAGCTGCCAAACCAGGGATAAATTTCCTATTCCCCATCCAATTGTCCAAGTTACACTTGAATTGGATAAGGCAGGACCTCTGCTTTTCATGGATGGGGAGCCTGTTTCAGAGAAGCAGTAGTCTGTGTGGTGCATACCTATGTATACTGCAAGTCCTGTTTATATCACAGACAAGGTTTCATTCTTTAGAACTGGTAATTCTGGTGCTGTTTCTTTTGTGGATATGCAGGAGGTCCACCAGGGTAGGGTCCAACAATGCCTTGTATGCCAGACATGGATCTTCCCTTGACACCCTTTAGGAAACAGAATACAGGAATAGAGCTTGAGGTGATCTGCATAGGACATGTTACTTAGTCACTCATTGTATTATTTTAGTGAGGAACCTCTGTGGATGTACCAGTTGTTGGATGTGCATGCTTAGGTACATACTACAGGGAGCATTGTACTTAATGACAGGTCTGATGAATGCTGAGTATAGTGGAACAGTGACCTCCTTGGACCTAGATGGCATATCTTTGTTTATACGTTGCACAGCATACAATGATTTCCTCACTACTGTTTACATATGTCTCCAAGTCCCTGAGTACTAGGTCGACTTTTAGGAGTATACTGTGAATATCATACTTACCAGGGGTAGATGGCTTCCTGAAGGATACTGTTATGCATTTCTTGACATATAGTTTTAGTCCATGGTGTGAAGACTGGTGGAGATGGGTGAAGGCTGCCAGCTTAGCCAAATAGAATTTGGTAAATAATTCTGACATTAGTAAATATAAATGCAAAATACAGCCTTGTTTCATAAATGAAAGAACACACTGTAAAATGTGATCTTCAAGACTGTAGCAACATTGCCATCTGCTGTAAGGAAACTAAGCCAAGCATTTCTTATTAGTCCTTTGAAATTAAAATTACTTTATGTTTATTGCTTTGAAGTTAGAATTTAGAGTAGATGAGTCTGGAGTAAGCATCCTGCCTATTGTTTTAAGGCTAGCTGAACACATTCTTTCTATTGTTTTAACTTAAGGAATAATTACTAGAGTGTACATGTGAAATGTCTTTTATTGCTGTAGTTTCCGGAGCAGGTGTTAGATTGTTAAATAATGTAGCCTTTTGGCCTGGGAACTCCAGACTAAGTGTCAAATGATGTAATGTGTGTACTGGGAAAACCTAAGTGTCAAAATGATGTAATCTGGGAGGGCCCAGCAGAGATGTTTGTTAGTGATTTCAAAACTATTGCTCAGAGAGAGACTGTAAGCATTTTGATCTTGATATCCAACCTTCAGCACTGCCTTATGCTCTCTTTATGTAAGTAGTATCTTAGAAGTATGTTGTCTTGTAGAAATAGCTAGGACTATAAAGATTAGACTTGAGTTTTTTTTGTTATATCAGAACTTTCCAACTGTATTGTTTTAAGTTTCTGTGTGATCCCTGAACTCTTGAGTAGCATTGTATTGTAGTAGTATTGTCTTGTGTCTTTATTATTTATTATTAAGTATTTTTAAACCCTTTTCAACTGTGGCTGGTTTGTGTAGATATAAGTTAGCTGTAGAGTACATTGCATATTTATAGAGTTTACTGTCTAAGCCTCTCCTATAGCTTTAGCCCTGGGCTGTACTACCAATTGGATAATTATATTGCACAGTACTAATTGGGCACCCTTTTAAGGGCCTTTGGGTAGCTGATAAGTATTAGCTGGTGGTGGCAGTAATTACTACCGTATAGTCTGGGTAAAGGAGCACAGCTGGAGAATCTGTGTCAGCCTTTCCCAGGAGTGTCTGTGAAGTTGTATAAATACTTATCTCAATGTGTGTGTGGTGTGTCAGCTACCTGGGCAGGGACACGAAGCACTGGTGGGACAGAGAGGGTACTGGAGGTTAGCTTGCCAGCTAGGCTGAGATCTGGACCCTATAGCTGTGCCAGTGGGGAGTCTTATTGGGGACCTGGGGAGCAAGGGAGCAACCAGCCCCAGACTGACTGTGATCTCTGTGTGCACTTAAGGGAAATTATACTTTACTGTGTGTATTTTTTATCCTTTCCTCTTATATGAGACGTCTTCCCTGGTGTTAGTGGTGAGGACTGAGGCTTCTTGATTGCTGGGCCAGGGCACGGCTGTTTCACATGTTGTGGCAGTGGTGGGATTCACTTCACATTTGTGGTGGTGGTGGATATCTACATCACATGTTAATTAGTTGGCAAATACTAATTGGCTTGTAGTGGTGTGGGTAGAGTGAATCCTGTAGCTTATGTACAGTGATCTCTGAAGGTGTTTTGTACTCTAAATCAGCCACACAGTGAATACTCAGAGTTCAGATCACAATTGTTTTATTTCTTTTGTTAGCTTAGTTAGTCAGGGTGAGCAGGCAGCATGTCAGCAGAGGAGTATGGAAAGCTGACAAGGAGCCAGCTGATGGAGATGTGCCAGGCTTGGGGACTGGTGCATAGAAACCTGACTAAGGCAGACCTGATTGCAGCCTTGGTTACATCTGCATCAGAAAACAGCATCCAGGAGGACAATCAGAATGGCAGTGGAGATACAATATCATTGGAGAATGGACAGCTTAACCTTTCTGCGAAGGACAATCAGACTGGCAGTGGAGATACAATATCCTCGGAAAATGGACAGCTGAACCTTTCTGCAGTGGACTTAAAAATCCAGCTGGAGCTAAAGAGACTTGAGTTGGAGGCCAGGCGTTTGGAGACAGAAGCTGAAGAAAAGGAGTGTCAGAGACGGCATGAGAGGGAAATGCTGACTCTTCACCAGAGTCATGGAGGTAATGGGGAAGGGAGTAACTGGACCCCAGAAGCACAACAGGTCAGTAAATTTCTTCTGCAATTTAAAGAGGGGGATAATTTTGATAGTTTCATTCATATGTTTGCGAGGGTATGCAAACAGTATAGTGTTGACCAAAGGCTCTGGGTATGGTTCCTGACCCCCTTACTCCATGGGAAAGCTGTAACTTTTTTATCCAAAATGCTTGACTCTATCTGTTTTGATTATACTGCTGTAAAAAATGTCTTTTTGAATGTTTTAAGCTAACACCCGAAATGTATAGGAAAACGTTTCATGAGCATAGACGCAAGGCAGATGAAAATGTGTGTGAATATGTTGCTGAACTGAGCACTTATTTTCATAGCTGGGTGAGTGGATGTCAGGTCACCAATTTTGTAGGGCTGGCAGACATTTTGGTGAGGGAACAAGCCCTTAGCACTTTGCCTGAGGACATGAGGATCTGGTTAGCTGATAGACAATGTGCTACTTCAGATGAGTTGGGGAAGAAGGGAGACCTATACCTGGTCAGCAGCCCTGCACAGGAAGGGGACCCCTAGTACTGCTCATGGGTATAAAGGAACCCATGGTGGGCAGCACAGACTGCCACAACAGAATCTGCCAGTAGCAGGGGAAGCCACTAGCCCAGGTACACATCCAGGAGCTAGGGTTAAATGTTTTGAATGCAACAAGTGGGACCATGGGGCATACAGGTCTCCATGGAGGAAAGGTGGGGAATCAAAGGTGAGGGAGCCAGTAAGTGAGAAAGACAAAATGCCAATAGTAGGTTGTCTTGAGATAGTAGGGGTATGGAACTACCATCCTGCAGATGTCCTGCGTGGGAAGGATTTGGATGAGGCAGCACCACATACTTATTCAGTTACACGCAGTCAGGCTAGAAGACAGGCATGTGGGTCTAGTAGCCTGAGGGAGACCCAGACAGACTGCATACTTGCAGCCAGGACTGATGAGGTGGTTACTTTAGGGAGTGAGCTACACTGTAGCAGTGAGACTGAAGGTGAGCCACAGCTGCTTGTGGGTACTGATGCTCCCTTGGACAGGGTAACTGCAAAGGTAGAGGTGAGTAGTAGTACCCAGGCTGACAGTGAGGCACCGCTGTCAGAGGATGCCAGTCTTCCTGTGGAAGGGAAGCTGGGAAGGGTTGCAAGGAGAGAGCTGAGACAGGCTCAGCTCTCAGACCCTACATTGCAAGGCCTGAGGCAGGTAGCTAGGGATGCACCTGATTCTCAAGGGAAGGGGGAATCTGTATACTGGGACAAAGGGTTACTGTACAGAGAGTGGACCCCTGAGGGAGGGCTAGAAGGTGTGAGAGTACAGCAGTTGGTAGTGCCTAGAGCCTACCATCTGGCATTTCTAGCCATAGCCCATGATATTCCCTTTGCAGGTCATATGGGCATAAAACATACAAAGAGGTGTATTATGCAGAACTTCTATTGGCCTGGAATTTCCAGAGATGTAACAGGGTACTGCAGGACCTGTGAGCAGTACCAAAAGGTAAGCAAGGCAGGAGACAAGGTGAAAGCTCCTTTGATGCCTTTGCTTGTGACTGAGGAGCCATTTCAGAGGGTAGCTATGGAAATTGTTGGTCCTCTGAGCACCCCAAGTTCCACAGGGAAAAAGTATATCCTAGTGGTAGTGGATTATGCTACACGATACCCTGAGGTAGTGGCTTTGTCCTCCATTGAGGCAGAGAAGGTGGCAAATGCTTTGTTAAAGATTTCCAGCAGGGTAGGTTTCCCCAAAAGAAATACTGTCTGACAGAGGTGCCGATTTCATGTCAGACCTGCTGGCTTGTCTGTGTAAGTCCTGTGGGGTGAAGCACATGAAGACCACCCCCTACCATCCCCAGACTAATGGTCTTGTTGAGATGTTAAACTCTACAATCAAGTCCATGCTACGGGCATTTGCAGATCAGTTTAAGAGGGAGTAGGACAAATATTTGCCCCATCTGTTGTTTGCTTACAGAGAGGTTTCTCAGGAATCCCAATATTTTTCACCCTTTGAGTTGCTGTATGGGCATAGGGTGAGGGGACCTCTAGATTTAATTTGAGATGAGTGGGAAGGTGAGTGTGAGTCTCACAAGGAGTCTGTTATGGCATATGTCCTAAACCTCAGGACCAGGCTCATGGAACTCATGAGATTGGCTCAGGAGAACCTGGCAGAAGTCCAACAACAGAAAAAGGTGTGGTATGATAGGAATGCTTGAGCTAGAGAATATGCTGTGAGGCGGCAGGTAATGTTTCTTATTCCTGTCAGACACATCAAGCTGCAAGCAGCTTGTGAGGGACCCTACAAGGTGGTAAGAAAGGTAAGTGATGTTAACTACATGGTGGAAGTGCTAGGCAGACAGCATGGGCACAAATTGTACCATGTTAACATGATGAAACCTTACCATGATAGGGAGGCCCTTGTGCTGAGCATTTGCAGTGGATTGCAGGAGGAGTCTGATGGAGATCTGGGGACTGATCTCCTCAGTGGTGCTCGGGCTGACACCTCAATGGAAGGGGTAGCAATGTCCGAGCAGCTATCTCCTACCCAGGTTCGAGAAATCCGAGCAGTGTTGCAGGAATTTGGGGACATGTTCACTGGGAAACCAGGGTACACCCACCTAGTGCAGCACCAGGTGGATACAGGTCCGCAAAGGCCTATTAGGCAGGCCCCTTATAGGGTGCCTGAGAGAGTCAGACAGACTCTGAGGAAGGAGGTACAGGAGATGTTGGAACTAGGGGTGATTCAAGAGTCCAACAGTCCCTGGGCCTCCCCAGTGGTGCTGGTGCCAAAGAAGGATGGCAGCACCAGGTTCTGTGTGGATTACAGGAAATTAAATAGTCACACAGAGTTGGATGCTTACCCCATGCCTAGGACAGATGAGGCCCTAGAGCAGCTGGGTGGGGATAAGTATTTTACAACCATTGATCTTGCCAAGGGTTACTGGCTGGTGCCCTTGACTCCCATTGTGAGAGAGAAGTCAGCCTTTGTGACTCCTTTTCGCTTGTATGAATTCACAAAGATGCCCTTTGGGATGAAGAATGCCCCAGCAACTTTCCAGAGACTGGTAGATCATATCCTAGCAGGTGCAGGAGGGTTTGCCCTTGCTTACATAGATGATATTGCCATCTAAAGCCATTCCTGGCCAGAGCACCTTCAGCATGTCAGGGAGGTGCTGGGCAGACTACAAAGGGCAGGGTCGACCATTAAGCGAAGCAAATGTCAGGTGGTTATGGCGGAGGTCTCCTACTTGGACATAGAGTGGGGAGTGGTAATATAAGGCCAGAACCTGCCAAAGTGGAAGCCATTCAGGCATGGCCTGCACCTGTTACTAAAAAGCAGGTGAGGGCATTCATAGGGACAGCAGGGTACTACAGAAAATTCGTCCCCAGTTTTAGTACCATAGCTGCTCCCCTCACATATAAGGGCCTTTGGGTAGCTGATAAGTATTAGCTGGCGGTGGCAGTAATTACTACCGTAGAGTCTGGTTAAGGGGGCACAGCTGGAGGATCTGTGTCAGCCTTTCCCAGGAGTGTCTGTGAAGTTGTATAAATACTTATCTCAAAGTGTGTGTGGTGTGTCAGACTGGAAACAGACTGCCTGCCTTGCTTGGATTACTTTCGAATACTTAGTAATACTGTAGAATTATATATTTTCTATTATTACTTTTTGACTTGACGAGTTTACGTTCGCTACTTCTTTTATTGTCTGATCTGATTAATATACAGTGATTAACTAGAAATATATGGACTGAAAATCTTCCACACAGAGAAGTTTCTTACACTGTTTTGTTAAATTATTTTTTTACAAGACCTGTTGCTCCTTCTACTGTTAGAACTGTCTGGATATCCTTCTTCCTCATTGCCCTCATTTCTGCCTGTAATCCTGGTATTTTATGACTTTGTATCTCTCTGTACATAAGACACTGTAGTCACTAGGTGTAGCAGTTTTTAATGATCAAAGCTACTTTTGTCTTCGTTTCCTGGACTACTATATCTGGTTTTCTCACATCTATTTTTTGAACTGTTGATAATGGGTGATCCCGTGTGATATATACTTCATCATTTTCTATAATGCTTTGTGGCTCATGTTTCCAATGCTTCTCAGATACTTCAATATTATAATGTTTGCAAAATCCCCAGTGCGACAGTCTTACCACATTATTATATGTTTCAGTATACAGTCCTTCTGCCATTAGTGTATCACACCCTGCAACAATATGTGCAACTGTTTGCAGTTCTATTTTACAAAACCTGCATTTCTCTGACATGTTCAGTGGACTTTGAGAATGAATATGTATGTAGTCCACTGCCATGGGCAACCAATAGTAACCTTTTGTGTTTTGGTTTAAATTCATCTATTCTTAACCGTTCCCGCATTCAGTCGTAATCGACATGAAGCTTTCTGTACTTCCAACTATATTTATACGTTTTCCACATTTCTTGCCTTCTCATCTGATATTTCACCTTATATTTTTTTCTTTGGTATTTTGGGACATTCATTTGCTACCAGATTTTTATGTTCTTCTGGTTTGATTTCCATTCCAGCTTGATGCCGGTATGTTTCTGCTAAACTAAGCAGGGAAGTCATCTTAGATCTGTTCTCCTCATATTTTTAAACTTTAACTATATTTGGATCTTGTGAGATCATGAGATATGTATGCAGTCCTACGATTGCAGATGTATACATGTAATCAATTTCGAGAAGGCCCATACCTCCTTCAGAATGGGGAATGTATAATCTTGGTATACACTGACTTTTATAAATCATTTGATAAGCATGAAGCATGAAGCATTTTTCTTGTTTCCCTGTCCAACTGATCCATTCCCTTTTGGGGCCAGTCATTCACTCCAAAATTGTAATGCAAATTGGTTTATAGCCTGGACTTTGTTCCTAGATGTCAGATCTCTTTTCAATATTAATTTGAGTCTTCTAAAATATTCCTTACTAAGTTCTATTCATATTTGTTCATGTTTTATTGTTGATCCTTCATAAATTCCCAAATATTTATAGGTTCATAGGTTCATAGGTTGGTACTAGGCTATCGGCCCTAAGGCCTATACAAGCCTAGCCATAACAATTCCCTGGATATTTAGTCCCACAATATTTACTTCCCTGGACCCCTGTCTAGCAGGGTGACTGACGTGATCCCCGAGGTGAATTTCCTATCTCACATCCAATTGTTAAGGTTCCTTTTGAAGAGGGCCAAGGAGTCACTCTGCTTGACATGTATGGGCAGTCTATTCCAGAGTATGGGGAGTCTCTGTGTCAGGAACCTATCCCTCCAGCATGTTTTGTTCATTGTGATGACAAGGTTTAGATCCGTGGAGCGTGTGGGATTGGGATTTCTTTAAGTGGAGCATGTCCAACAGCTCAGGGTTTGACATGGCCTTGTATGGTAAGCAGAGATCACCTCTGAGTAGACGATATGCTACAGAGTATAGCTGGAGTTTTTTTAGACGGTCAGCATAGGGCATCTGCTTTAGGCCTGTGATTCTTTTAGTGAGGTATTTCTGTGGCCTTTCCAGCTGTTGCAGATGTCTTGTGAGGTACATACCAAATGGAGCGTTGTACTCTATAATGGGTCTAATGAGGGATGAGTACATTGGGGCAATGACCTCCTTTTTTTGGTATGAAAATCCCTTAGTGATGAGGTGTGCCACATAGAAGGATTTCCTGACTGTTGTGGTGATGTGGTTATCGAAGGTGAGACCACTGTTCACCTGTGTCCCTAAGTCTGTCATCACACTTTTGGTGTTTAGTGTACTGCCACCTATGTGGTAATTCATGGGTACATGTTTTTTCCCAAAGGGGATAACTATACATTTCTTGGCATTAAGCTTGAGCCCATGGCTCTGGCACCAAGCATCTGTTTCTGTAAGGCCCTTTTGTAGAATATCCACATAATTTGGGTATTCAATAATGGCTCCCAGTTTCCAGTTTTCTGCAAACTTTGTTAGCCAAAGTCCCTTAGTGTTGGCCGTACTTCAGAGAAGTAGATGCTAAACAAGAGTGGTCCCAGGACTGAACCCTGAGGTACTCCACTTGTCACTTGTTTGGAACTGGATTTGGAGTCGACTACTTTTACAGTCTGGGTTCTGTCAGTAAGCCAGTTGGCAACCCATCGAGTGACGTAGGGATTTATGCCCACCTTAGTAAGTTTATCTATGATTCCAGAGTGGGGGATGGTGTCAAAGGCGTTGGCGAGGTCCAGATAGGCTGTGTGAACTTCCTTACCCTCATCCACAGCTCTGGAGACTGATTCAAAGAAGTCAATCAGGTTCAGGAGACAAGATCGGCCCTTCATGAACCCAAACTGGGTGGGGTTCAGTGTTTGAAGGTTGCCAATGTCTTTGTTTATAAGTTCCATGATAAGCGTTCCATGCCCTTGCAGATCAGGCTTGTCAGACTGATGGGACGGTAGTTCCCAGGATCCAAGGTGGAGCCCCATTTGTGGAGTGGGATAACTGTAGTTGTGCGCCACTCAGTGGGCACGAAGCCTGAGGTGAGGCTATGATTAAACATGAAACTTAGGTGAGGTGCCAGTTCATTTTGTAGTTCATGTAGTACACAGCCAGGGATGTCATCTGGTCCCATGGATGCTGTATTCTTAGCTTTGGAGAGTGCGGTTTCTACCTGTGTGGTCGTGATTTCCGGAATTTGGCAATCTTTTGGTATTGAGATGGGCCCTTTGGGGGTGAGAGGGGGGGTGATGTTGGCACTAAATCGATCTGCCAGGATATTGGCAATATCCTTGAGATCAGTATATGTAATGCCATTCTGTTGTAGCTCAGGGCAGATCTGAGCATTGCCATTTAGATTCTTGACATAACTATAGAATGCCTTGTGGTTGTCTTTGGAATCTTTAGCAATTTTATTTTCGTAACTTGCTTTGGAGGATTTTATGAGGGATCTCAGCTTATTACTGAGGATGGTAAGGGAATTTTTTGCATCCTGGGATTTTCCACCTTTCTGCAACAGTTTCTTCCTTCTGTTGTATAGTTTGTTTATGGCAGGGGACCACCAGATTGCCTTCCTTTTTGTAGAGGAGAGCGTCTTGGTTCTATTTGGGAAGGCACAATTCATGCATGAGTGGATGTGCTCATAGAGTGCCTTAGTGTAGGATTCAGCAGTCGAACTTTCAACTCCCATCTGCAAGGGTGTCATGAAGATTGTCACTTCTGACTTGAGTAGCATACAGTCTCTCTTGCTCAAGTTTTTTATATCACATAAGTTCATAGGTTCATGAAAGGTTACTAGGCTAATGGCCCTAGAGACCTTACATGCCTAGTCATATTTATCCCGAGTTGCCCCAATTGTTGGTAGTTAGCTGAGAGAAGTTTGCAGAGGTAAGGGTCTATGGTAGTTAATAATGACTTCCTCTGTCCAGGAGGGACAGGGGTGCCATCCCAAGAGTGAATTTGCATTCACCCATCCATTGATCTAGGTTGCATTTGAAGAGGGTCAGGGAAGTGATCTGTTTCACGTGAACTGGAAGCTTGTTCCAGAGAAGTGGCAGCCTCTGGGAGATGTATGTATCTCTCCAGCATGACCTGTTCATGTCAGAGGCAAGGTTACAAAAGATCTCTGAAGTGAGTGACCATTGTGCAGTTTGATTTACGAATATGTAGCATTACATCTGGGCTGGGTCAGAGGCTGTCCTGTAAGCCAGGCACAGGTCACCCCTTAGCAATCTGTAGGAAACAGAATACAATGACAGGCTGTTCAGGCTTTCTGCATAAGACTTGTTTTTGTGTACCCTTTAATTTCTTGGTGAGAAACCTCTGTGGTCTTTCCAGTTGTTGCAGCTGTCTGGTGAGGTACATACAAAAGGGAGCATTGTACTCAATTATTGATATGATGAGGGGTGAGTAGTATAATGGAATTATAGCATCCTTGGATCTATATGTGATGCCTTTACTTATGAGATGTGCCTCATAGAAAGATTTCTTTACTACTGTGTATACGTGGTGGTCAAAGTTCAGGTTGCTATCAACCTGAGTATCCAGATCTGCCACTGAGTCTACACTTGGGGGGGGGGGGCTGCTATCTATAATGTAAGTAGCAGGGATGTCAGCTTTCCCAAAGGGAATAATAATGTATTTTGTTTTGCATTTAGCTTTCATCAGTGGTTTGGCACCAATCATTTGTCTGCTTTAACCCTGCCTGCACTTTATTAACATCACTGGGGGACTTAATGATTGCTCACAATTTGCAATTGTCAGCGAACTTGGTCACTCACAGGGTGCCTAAATTTGCCTGGACTTCTGAGAAATAAATTCTAAACAGTAAGGTGCCCAGCACAGAATCTTGTGGTATGCCACTGGTAACTGGTGTTTTGGTAGAGGTGAAGTCATCCACTTTGACACTATGTGTCCTGTCAGTGAGCCATTTGGCTACCCATCTGGTAATGGGGGGTTAATTCCCAACTGGGAGAGTTTCTAATATCTGAATGGGGGATTGTGTCAAATGCCTTGGCTTGGTCAAGATATGCGGTATGTTCTGTCTTTCCCTTGTCCAGGGCCTTGGTGACTTTCTTGAAGATGTCAACCATATTTAACATGCATGGTCTACCTTTAATGGAGCTGAACTAGATTGGGTCCAGAGATTGGAGATTACCTATGTCCTTGTAAATAAGGTCCCCCCCTTTTTTAATTTCTCCAAATCCCTTGGGTTTCTAATACAATGACGGGAATGGACCCCATTCCTAAGTCAAAGTATGATTAAAGTTCATAAAATTAGTATTGTTTCACTCTTTAATGTCAACCAAAAGTGCTCTCACAGCACCCGCAATGTGCCCAGTTCTGACTCCTTCTGCATTTCGTATGGAGTTACGTGTATTGGTAGCATATCTAAATAAGAGTTTAGACTTTTTTTATAAGACCTGTTGCTCCTACTACTATTGGAATGATTTGGCTATCTTTCTTCCACATTGCTGTCGTTTCTGCTTGCAGATCCTGATATTTTATAACTTTATGTCTCTCTGTGCCCAGGACACTGTAGTCACTGGGTGTGGCGATTTCAATGATCAGTGCTACTCTCGTCTTCTTTTCCTGGACCACTATATCTGGTTTTCTGTCATCTGTCTTTTGAACTGTTGGTAATGGGTGATCCCATGTGATGTAGACTTCATCATTTTCTATGATGCTTTATGGCTCATTTCCAGTGCTTTTCAGCCACTTCAAAACCATAATGTTTGCACAATCCCCAGTGCAACAGTCTCACCACATTATTTTGCCTTTCAGTATACAGTCCTTCTGCCATTAGTATGTCACAACCAGCAATGAGGTGAGCGACTGTTTCCAGTTTGGTTTTACAAAACCTATATTTGTCTGTTTCTCCCACATGTTCAATGGACTTTGTAAACCAACCTGTACGTAGCCCACTATCTTGAGCCGCCAATATTAACCTTTCATCTCTTGCTAACCAAATGTTAAAACAAACTTCAAAAAACAAAAAAAGGTGATGATAGTTCCAACAAACACAATTTATCTTTGAAGAGGTTTACTGACTTTAGTAGACAAAAGCGCTAACAATAAATTGTGTTTGTTGGAACTATCATCTTTTTTTGTTTTTTTAACCTTTTATTTCTTTGGTTTGAGTTCACTTCTCCTTAACCATTTCTGCATTTGTTCCCGATCAACATGAGGTTCTTCCAGAGGTTTTCTATACTTGCAACTATATTTATGCGTTTTCCACATTTCTTGCCTTTTCATCTGATCCTTCACCTTATATTCTTTCTTTTGTTTTTTGGCACATTCAGTTGCTGCCTGATTTTTATCTATTTCTGGTTTGATTTCCATTCCTGCTTGATGCCGATATGCTTCTGCTATGTTAAGCAGGGAAGTAATCTTAGATTTATTCTCCTCATGTTTCAAAACTTTCACTATGTTTGGGTCTTGTGAGGTCAGCAGATATTTGTGGAGTCCCACGATTGCAGATCAGTACATTTAATCAATTTCAAGGAGGCCCATCCCTCCTTTGGAATGGGGAATATATAATCTTGGTATGCACTGATTTTTATAGATCATTTGAGCATGAGCCATCCTTCTTGGTTTAATATCTAATCTATCCAGCACGTTTCGGGGCCAGTCAGTCACTCCAAAACTGTAAATTAAGACAGGAAGAGCAAATTGGTTTATAGCTTTGATTTAGTTCCTAGATGTCAATGCTGTTTGCAGGATTAATTTAAGTCTTCTAAAATATTCCTTACTAAGTTTTACTCACATTTGTTCGTGTTTTATTGCTGATCCTACATCAATTCCCAAGTATTTATACACTCCCTCTTGCTCAAGTTCTTTTATATCACATTCTTGTCCCAAACTGATGTTTTCCTGGTGCTGCAGTTTTCCTGCTTTACAGGTTGCTTTTGCACATTTATCAAGGCCAAATGACATTCTAATATCATCTGAAAAAGTTTTGACAACCTGCAGCCGTGCTTTCAGTTCCTCATCTGATGAGCTATACAGTTTTAAATCATCGACAAATAGAAGATGAGAAGTCTTTAGACTTTGTTGTTTTCTAGGAGCCAAATTATAGCCATGGCCTAAGCTGTTAAGTAAACAGCTTAATGGATTAATGGCAAGGCAGAATAGCAACAGCAACAGAGAGTCACCCTGGAATATCCCCCTTTGAATTTTTATCCTTGGGATAATAATTTGTCCTTTATCATGGTTTAATTCCGAAGTAGTCTGCCATTGTTTCTGTAACATAGTCGATCAGTGTAGGATGTAGCTTATACATTTTTAAGCACTCTTTTATTCATGAATGTGGGATACTATCAAATGCTTTTTTGTAGTCAATCCATGCCATACTTAGATTCTTCCCCTTTTTACAGTTCTCCACTATGACTTTATTTAACAACAAATGATTCTTTGCTCCATATGACTTTCTTTTATTGCCCTTTTATTCTACAGCCATAATTGAGTTTTCATCTAAATGACTATAAACTCTGTCAGCATCAATTCCCATGTATAGTTTATACATCTTTGGAAGGCAATTTATTGGTCTATAATTTTTTGGGGTAGCTTGCAGGTTCACTCTAAAGTAGGAGCATTGTTTTACCTGTTGTTAGCCAGATTGGTGTCTGGTGGGGGTGCACATATAAATAGTTCTTACTCATGACTAGGTCTTCATGCAAAGATATTAATACTTTTAACCAAAAGTTAGGCACTGCATCTGGGCCTGGGGTTTTCCAGTTAGACGCTTTTCTTAACTTTGTTTCAATCTCTCTGGCTGTTACTTCATCCCATTTCATATCCTGTACCTTTAAACTTCTTATTCTTTCTTTTACTTCTTTTATACATTTAGCTTCTTTGTTGTGTTCCACAGGATCTTCATAGATACTTTTCCAAAATGCATCTATTACTTCTTTTTTTGGTGGTCTTTCAATTCCTTTTGCCTTGTTTTCCAATTTTCTATAAACATTTTTTGGGTCATTACTAAATTGGCTATTGAGTACTTTTCCTTTATATTAAATTTTTCTGCCTCTACTGAAATTTTTAATTTATTATTTGTGATAGTGCATGATAGAGCCTGTTCTGTTCTAATATTGCGCATTGCTTTTATCACATCTATCTTTCTTAGTATTTTTGTTGATCTATTCCCTCTTCTGTAGTCTTCTAACAGTGATACTTCTTGTCTTAATTGCTTTATATTTTTCTCTGTTCGATACTTCCATGATGGTATTCAATTTCTCCCCTTCCTTTGCCTCACTACCCTGTGCTCTTGTGGTAGAACTTTATCAGTTATTAATTTAGCTGCACTGTAACATATCCTGTTTACTTCTGTTATATTGCATGGATCTCTATGGACAATCCTAATTACTGTGTTCATTTGTTTTATCAGACTTCTGACTCTTGGGGTTTTATTGACCTTCTGCAATCTTTTTCTTTCATTGATTTTAATATATCTGTGTCCATTAAATCAAGCAACTCTTCCCTTAGTTCATTTTCTTCCAGACTGAGGGCACATCTTTTGTTTTCCACTTCCTGCAGGCATTCTGTAGAAAGTTCTATAGCGTCTTCCTGTGGCACCTTATGTTCAATTTCATCCTGTGCCATCTGTCGCTCTGTCATATGGGAACTCACTGGCCTATCACTCCTCAACACTGACTGCATCAGAGTTTCTGCAGTCTTCTGTTCCTTCCCTTGTTGTCTAGCTTTAAGTGAACTCTTATACTGGTTTCCTGTGGAAGGCTCCAAAATATCTTGATATGGCACTTGACCAATTGCTTCCTGCTCCACTGGTTTCCCCTTAATTTGGATATCCATTGCTTTATCCTGTTGTGGTGCTTCCTGCATTAGATTTTCTAAACTGAATCCTTCACTTTGCAGATGCTCCATAGCCTCAATTTCTATGTCTTTACCTTTTCCATTACTGATCTCCTTTTCTACTGTTCCTTTTTGTCTTCTTATTTTTTTTGTATTGTAAAGTTTTCCATATCCTGATTCCTTTGCCTGTATTTCTCTTCAAATATCTTTGGTGCCCCTCTTTTTGTATTGGTTAGTTTTGCTTTCTCCTTCGCATAAATATTACACCATATTAAATCTCTTTTTCTTTCCCATGTCCATATTTCTTCTTCACATGTCTCCTGATCTTCCTGCTTCTCCTTACTTTGGGGATTCACTCCATCATGCTGTGATGTAGTCTGTGTTAGACTTTCTAGATTAAATCCTTTACTCCGCAGACACTCCATAGCTTCAACTTCTATTTCTTTAACTTCTGCTTTACTAATCTTCTTTTCCACATTCCATCTTTGTGATATTCATTTTTTTATTGTGAAATGCTCCATATCTGGATGCCTTTGTCTGTATTTATCTTCAAATATCTTTGTGGCTGCTGTCTCTATATTAATTAACTTGGCTTTCTCCTTTGCATAAATATTGCACCATATCAAATCTCTCTTTCTTTCCCATGTCCATTTTTCTTTTTTATACTTTTTGCACTTACTGAAATGCTTCTTTTTCCAAACAGATCATAGTTTCTTGATCTATATACTGTTTTTCAAAAATCTGTTATATTATATATATTAACGAACACAAATTTTATTTGAAGCTTCTGACAGTTTTTCCTGTGAAAGTATTTTTCTTTCCTCTAATTTATCTCTTAATCTCTTTGTATATCCTCTGTCTGGTAATTCTGGGCTTTTTGCATAATAGTAACAATGCATAATTTCTTTCTTATCCTCAGTAATCCACTCTATTGTCTTTATGGCTCTTCTTTGGCCTATCAGTTTTTTTTGTGATTTTTGTGGACTACTACTTCTTTCAACAACAGGGGGGGGCCATAAAGTCCATAATGATTCTTTTCATGGCCTTGCAGATAAGGCTAATCAGGCTTATGGGCCTATAATTCGCAAGGTCGGTTGATGGTCCCCCTTTGTGCAGAGGAATTACTTTTGCTGTCCTCCATTCCACCAGAACATAGCCAGTTCATAGGCAGTGGTTAAACAGGGATCCAAGTGGGTTCATAGGTTCATAGGTTAGTACTAGGCTAACTGCCCTCATGGGCCATTTTAAGCCTAGCCAATTATCACATGTGAGACTCAAACCCTGCACCTTGTGTTTCTTAGGTAAGCACTTTAACCATTACTCCAACCTCCCACCCTGCTAGGTCACTTAAACCTTGCTCTCCTTCAGCAGATCAATTACCAGCTGAATATCTACAGAAATCAGCCAGATCCATAGCCTATCCCATTTCCATTCTGATTAACAGAACCATTAGTGAAGGACACATCCCTAGCATCTGGAGAGTCTCCCACATTATCCCCCTTCATAAAGGTGGAAAATCTACTGATTTCTCCAACTACCGTCCCATAGCCCTACTTTCACCTTTGGCAAAACTAATGGAAAAATGCATCCATAAGCAACTGCTAGACCACCTAATCCAAAATAACTTACTTTCCAGCTGTCAACATGGTTTCAGACCATCCCACAGCACTACTACTGCCCTCCTTTCCTTTACTGACTGTATTAACAAAACCGAAATGCCAATATGCTCTCCTCAGCACTATTTATCGATCTGTCCAAGGCATTTGATATGGTTAATCACCAAATACTTATAAATATCCTCAAATCCCTCTCACTAGATACACTCACTATTAAATGGTTCCAATCCTATTTAGATAACAGACAACAGGCAGTACTTTGGCACAACACTCTATCTACCCACCTGCCCATTAACATTGGTGTCCCTCAAGGGTCCATATTAGGTCCTCTTCTTTTCTCCATATTTATCAATGACCTTCATCTAGCAATCCCCCAAGTTACATGTGTTCAGTACGCTGATGATTCTACACTTATATGTACAGCCACATCAACTTCTAAACTTCACTCCCTTACCCAAGAAGTATTTAATACAGTAGAACAATGGTTTACACAACATTTCCTTCTGTTGAACCCCAAAAAAACAAAACTCCTCCTTTTCAATCCTACTCGTAAGACTGTCCCAATAGATTTCTCAGTAATATCCACAAATGGTACTCCCATATCACCTGACCCAACTACTAAACTACTTGGTATTACCATAGACAACAATCTTAACTTTGACACACATATAAACAATACGATAAAAACCGTCAATAAAAAGCTAGGCTCTCTCTACAGAATCAAACCATTCCTTTCACCAACAGTCAGAAAAACTATTGCTCACACCCATCTAATCTCTACACTCCTCTATGCCTCACCCATATTTACTAATTTATCTAAAAATAACCTCGCCAAACTGGATATCTCCTACAATAACATTGCCAGGTTTGCTACTGGCAACCCATTCAGAACCCACCACTGCTATAATCTTAAGCAGCTTGGATGGCTAGAAATTCAGAATCTGCTTAAATTCCACCAACTAACCATTGCCCATAAGACTCTTTACCAACCTTCCAGTACACCTATATTAACTAACCTCATCTATCCCTATAAGAATCTGGATTCCTTGTGCTCATCACACAAACTTCTTGTAAACACCCCTAAATCTAATAACAAGGCTGGGGACTCTCTTTTCAGCAACACTGTTGGAAAATCCTGGAACCTTCTCCCCAGTGAACTTTCTTCAGTTTCCTCCACATCTCTTTTCAAAAACAAACTGAAACTTTTCCTAAGAACACACTGGCTATGCCCCTGTACTAAACCTGACTGATCAGTTTTCTACTTTTTCTACTCATAACAGGTACTGCCTACCCACTATTTCCCTATAACTAGCTCTACCTTCCTTCTTGCCACTTTACCTTTTTGCTATCCCTTACCCTTCTGTTCATGCCCTAAGCTTACTCTTACTGTGGAAACTCTTTAATATATATAAAAGACACACTTATGCCTCTTTTATTTTGACTTTCTGTATTCTATCTGCAATCTGAACTGTACCTGCCTACTGCACTGCAAAGTATTTCTGTCCTCTCTGTAATTTTGTCCACTACCTGCCTTCGGCACTGTGATGTATTTCTGTCCTCTTTGATTTTTCCAGCCTAACTTCTAATACTCTCTGTAAATATAAAGGTTTTATTTTCCTGTTATCCCAGACCTATTTCTTCCCAGTCTATAGTATAATATTAGTCCTGTTTTTAGTATTGTACTCAAATTTTTAAAATGGGAGGTACTTAGACCACTATGATAATTTATCTATTAACCTGTAACAACATTGTTTGTAAAAATGTTTTATTTTGCTTTTTTTTTTTTTCTGCACGGAGCTTATCTCCCAGGGCCTCTGCTGAAAATGGATATGTATCCAGTTGGACTAGCCCGGTCAACAAATGTAAAATAATAAATAAATAAATGTTTTAAGTTGTTTAAAAGGCAACCTGGGATGTTGTCTGGTCCCATTGATGCCGTGTTTTTGCCTTGAAGAGTGTCAAGATGACTTGCTCTCTTGAGATAATAGGCTGAGTAATGGTGGCAGGTGTACTTGGGGGATAACTGGAGCGGACAGGGGGATGAAGTTTTCTCCAAATCTGTCAGCTAACAGGTTGACTGTTACCTCAGGATGAATTTTGGTGGTACCATCCACAACCAGTTCAGTATAGCTGGATATTCCCTTTTATATTTTGGATGTAGTTAGAGAATCCCTTGATCTTAAACTGATTTTTATAAGTCATAGTAAACACAGTAACTATTACATTTGTAATATTTTGTAAACAACGTTCAGTATCTCAGCAACCACTCAAGTTACAAACATAATGTCACCAGCATTTTATTCATCTAGCTGAGATTTTTCATACGAGGCTAAGGAGTTCTGTCTGTGTTGCTTGGTTGATGAGTTATTTAGAAAAATGTGAAAATTATATCTATATTAATTAATATCATAAAAAAACAGCTAAAATGTATTTACCTGTACTACACAGAGGACAAATATTAATGCAGTTGAGTTTGCCAATATGTAAGATTTAAGATTAAATCTTTTAAAACCTTGTACATAGCATGGTTTTGGAATTATTGATGTAAATATTAACAAGCAGCATTTTAAGCCTGGAGGCGTCAGTAGGAGTTAACTGCAGATGCACCTGGTGGTGTCACTTGGATGTAGCAGCTGTACCTTCAGTTTATCTATAGAGGATTATGTTGGGTGGTTGGTTATTTTGACGATGCATAAAAAAAGACCGAAAAGGGGTGGCTAGTGCCTTTTCCAGTATCCTAAAGCCTAGAGGAGACAGGTGCAGACCATCTCTGGCAAAGCAGGATGGCCTGTCAACCATGTCTTACCAGGCTGACAGATAATGGATCCTCTTGGACTGACACCAGAAGCTAAGCCAGTTGTTAAAGTCAATCATCTTTGTTTGTATTGTGGCATCACCTTTGAAGTAGGTAGAATGCTGCTTAAGGCTAGGCTTATACCTGCCTGTGCTACATAATCTGAAAGCTTGGTGATGTCTCTCTTCATACAATCCAGTGTGGTAAGTCTCAAATCATTCACCCAAACTTGGACTATGACAGAGTCATAACAGTACTTGTTGAGTGACTCCAGTGCTTGAGTGACTTGATGGATCCTGGCACCCAACAGGCAGCTAACAGTAACCTATCCGTTATTCAGTCTTTTGGGGGGAACATCTGTGTGTCTCACAATGTTGTTACCTATAACCAATACATTAGGTTTTGTGGTGTTATACTTTATGGGCTTATTTGTTGAGACACTGTCGTGTGTTTTATTATGTGTTGTGGTTGATTTTTACATTGGTATGTGTGTAAGTGGTTTTGTTTTTGGAGGCTTCTGATCTTTTGGTAAGTTGCTAGTGAGTTCCTCTGCCTATGTTGGTCGATGTGTTATGTCATTATTTAGTGTGGGAAGTGTGGGTGTGTGTGAGTGTGTGTGTGTGTGTGTGTGTGCGCGTGCTGACAACCTCTTTGGCATTCAATTTATCCTTACATGAGAGTCTTGCCTCCAATTTCATAGTGTAACTACATCTCTCACATAAAGTATTTGTTTGTTTCAGGATTAAGTGGTTATCAATATACATGAGACAATTGCTACATTGCCTCAGGATGCAGATGTTTGTTAGGCTGGCCAGAGAGATGATGGTAAACTGCCCATCCATGATAGCAGGCCATTACTGTATGTTTTATTAGGGAAGAGAATGGGATAATTTGACAAGACTGTGCTGGTAATACTGAGACTACAAAAGGGACCTATACTTTGTGAAGGCTAAGGCTGATCAATAAGGCAATGCTACTCAGTGCACAACTCAGTTGCTTCTAGAGCAGCATTTAAAGCTTGGAAGGGTTTCACTGACAGCTGTTTTTGTTAAAGCTGAGCTTCTAGGATTTTGCGTCTGTACAGGGCACTACTAATTTCTGCTGAGTGAAGAGCAGCACTCTGCAAATTTGAGGCTTAAATACGAGCAAATAGAAACATGTTTTAAGCTAACTGTGAAGCCAGATGTCATGCCAGGCTAAAAGTGCAGGATTGTGATATGTCCTTATTCTAGGCTGAAGTAAATAAAATATATTCCTCTTTGTATGTTGTTTTTCTCTTCTGTTTCTGACATGTTGATTTGCAATGTATATATTATCTAGCAAACACTTTTGTTTGTCCAGATGTTAAGGGAGTGAGGGGCTAGTTCACAGACAGGATGGCACCTTCTCCTAAGATTACAGACAAGGATGAAACAGCAATTGGAATGCAGTGATCATTGAAACCTTTTAAGAACCATTTGGGATGCAAGTAGATAAGAAACAGATGTGAAGGTACTGGGACAAACTTTTACTGTTGTGATGGGTGTGGGACTAGCTGGTTTATGAACAGTATCCGTAACAACAATAAGCCACACAAGGACTTTGGCTATATAATTGTGACTTAATGAAATGTTAAGAAGTGAGTGTAAAGTTGCTGTGAGAGCATCCTCTCTGTGGAAATTAGCTAATCATTTTAAGGTACAGTACTCCTTGTAGCAACTAGATAGGAAACTTAGCTAGCTGGAGTTAGATTTTTCTATGTGCATTCTATCCGTTTATTGTACTTTACTTTAATCCTCTTTGTATGCCAACATGTATATATTTTATTTAGTATTCATGCTATTTTCTTTATTATTTAAGTAAAACCTGTTTTAATTATCTTTAAGCTATTGTGTGGCTCGTATTTATTTACTACAAGAGTACGTATGCAGTATTGCATAACTGACATTTACACTGAGGAATAACATGGGCCACATCTTTGAGACTGCTTTGGCCAACTACCTGTAAAAGAAATATCAAGTGGTATGATCAGAACATACCAGTAACTGGAAGTCTCTGACTTTCTTCAGAGTGGTGGCAGTACTACCAGGCCCAGGAAGACAGCTGTGCGGAACTGGAGGATTCAACAGCTTTCCCTGGAAATTGTGTGCATGTGTGTGAATGTGAAAAGTAATACTTTGAGTAAAAGTTGGTTACTGTAGCTAAAGGGGAGCTGGGAGACATTGGTTCACGGAGAGAGTGGTGTGGTTCTCTAAGTGAACAATGCGCAGTCTAATTTGGGTGTGGAGCATGCCTCTCAACCTGTTAGAGCTAGAAATCTGGACAAAGCCATAAATAAAAGTGTGGCAAAGACAGAAAAAGAGGTACAATTTTTAAGTATTGCTCTTACAAACTTAGAAAGTTGATAGAATAACAGGTTTTGTATTAGCATGGATTTTCTGAAGGGTATGAAGTCTGAAACTCAAATGCCTGTCATTATTTTCTAAGTTCATTCTTTAATGATTTGCCACGAATTTGCCAGAAAACCACAATTTTATGAAAAATGCACCAAAATATGAGGTTTCAAAAATATGAGGCAAAAATCTGGACATTCTACAAAAATCTGTACAGTTGAAAGGTATGCTGTGGAGGTTGGAGACTCAGACCCAGGACAGTAGTGCACTCCTTCTACACTCTTAGCACCGATACTGTGTTTTGTGGGTTATTCATTTGAATCAGATTGGCTAACAGCATCTTCTTCACATTTAGTGGTATTGGTTGCCATGAGGCTGTCACACTAACTACAAATCAGGAAAGCACACAATAAGCCTTTCACCAGCAAAACTCAACTCAGACAAGTTAGATCAGCCACATTCTGTCACAAAAATTTAGAAAAACACATTCTTGATGAAGAATGGATGGTTTGGAGCCCAGGTGCAACAAGACCACACAAGCTACCTACAACAGCCCTACAACTAACAGATACAATGTAATACAGTGAAATTAACTACTTAAAGCAGCAGCAGACAGTAGCATTTTTTGAAACTGCTGAAGTACAGTCACAGAATGTAAGAGAGGTGCAAAAATTAGTTAGAGCCCTTTAGTGTTTTTCCCAGCTCAAATAGACTAGACAACTAATACCAGTCCTCCTAATGTAAACACACAGTAAAGGAGTGTCCAGAGTGAAATACTACCACAAACAAACTTAAAAGGCATGAAATTGTACAACAAACAAACGTAAAGCTACAAATATAGCAGTGTACTTTAAACAGCTTATAAAAGTGTGATTATTCAATAAAAGTACATCAATTTGTATAAATGAGCCAAGACCCACTCAAAGAATTTATAAAGGCACTAAAACAAGATAAGCTGATTAATAAGCCCTCCAGCAAATAAAACTTCATGCAGAAATCTCAAGTGTTTCCCCAACCTAAACAGACCAGGCTACCTCCCAGTGTGCCAGATGGAAAATCCACTGACCTTTTGATGTGAAAAAAAGTGCTTGATAGAGTATAAAAATAGACTTATTTATCCAACAGCTAGCTAGATAATGAATTCAGAGCAAGTAAATAAGCAGAACATACAATGAGAGGCAACATGCACTCTTTCAATGTAAACACAAGGAAAGGAAAATAAATAGTTCAATATATCAACAGCAGTGTAGAAAGAGGAGCTTATTAAGCTTAATTTACAGTAGAGGTGGGCATTGTAAATCGCCAAGTTTAAAAAGCAGATCAACAAAGGGAACGGTGTGTGGGAAAAGTATCAGGAAATCATCAGCAGTGCTTTAGTTTATGCAGGCTTGAAATCTTTTCAGCAAAAGACAAAGGCCTAGAAATTAACTTTGTATTCAAGTATCACTCAGGAGACAATTAACCAATGAAGAAACATGTGATATGTGCAGTCTAGACAATTTAAGTGTTTGTCTCTCACATAGAACAAAAACACCAGGCCTAGCAGCTTTAATGCTTTAAAGTTTGCTTTTGAACATTTATCAAGACCAAATGCCATTCTTATATTATCTGGGAAAGTTTTGACCACTTGTAGCTCTGCTTTCAGTTCTTCATCTGGCAAAGTATATAGTTTAAAAATCATCCACAAAAAAGATGATGTCAGATCCTTACATCTTGTCATTTTCTGGAAGCCAAATTATAGCCATGATCTAATCTGTTAAAAGACAGCTTAATGAGTTATGGGAAGGACAGCAGAGCAGTGGTGACAGTCACCCTAGAATATCCCCCTTTGAATTTTTATCCCTGGAAGATTAATTTGTCCTTTATCCTCGCTTAACTGAGTAGTGGTTTGTCACTGTTTCATGGTCACTGTGATGTAGTTTATCAGTGTAGGGTTTATCTTATACATTTTTAAACACTCTTTTATCATTAAATGCAGGATACTGTTAAATGCTTTTTTGTAGTCTATCCATGCCATATTTAGATTCTTCCCTATTTCATAGTTTTCCATTATGACTTTCTTTAACAACAAATGATCCTTTGTTCCATATGACTTTATTTTATTAATCTTCTGTTCTATTGCCATAGTTGAGTTTTCTTCTAAATGACTATAAACTCTGTTGGCATCAATTCCAGTGTAGAGTTTATACGCCATTGAAAGGCAAGTTATTTATCTATAGTTTTTTAGGGTAGCTTGCATGTTCACTCTTAAGTAGGAGCATTGTATTTCTTGTTGTTAGTCAGGCTGGTGTCTGTTTGGGGTGTGCATATAAATAGCTCTTACTCATGGCTAAATCTTCAAGCAAAGATGTTAATACATTTAGCCAGAAGGTAGGTACTGCATCTGGGCCTGGGTGTTTCCAGGTAGAGGTTTTTCCTAACTTTGTTTGAGTCTCTCTGGCCATTACTTCATCCCATTTCATATTCTGTCCATTTGAACTTCTTATTCTTTCTTTTGCTACTTTTATCCTTTTAGCATCTTTGTTATGTTCTACAGGATCTTCAAAAATATTTCTCCAAAATGTATCTATTTCTTCTTTTTTTGGTAGTCTTTCAATTCCTTTTACCTTTTTTGTTGATATTTGGGTCATCAATAAAGTGCTTATTTTGTACTTTTCTTTGTATTTATCCGTGTATCTTCTATGTGTTTCTGCCTGTGCTGATATTTTTAGTTTCTTATTTGCGATAGTGCACGATAAATCTTGACCCATTATAATAGTGTGCATTGCTTTTATCACATCTTTCTCTTCTAACAGTGACACTTCTTATCTTAATTGCTTTATAGTTTTCTCTATTTGATAGTTCCATGATGGCATTCAATTTCTCCCTGTTCTTTCCCTTACTAGCCCGTGTTCTTTTGGTAGGACTTTATCTATTATTAATTTGGCTGCACAGTAATGTATTCTATTTACTTCTGTTATATCTCATGAATCTCTATGGACAGTCCTAATTACTGTGTTCATTTTTTTTTATCAAACTTCTAACATTTTTGGGTTTTATTGACCTTCTGCAGTATATTTCTTTCGTTGATCTTAATATGTCTATCCATCTTTAATAAATCAAGCAACTCTTCTCTTGGATCATTTTCCTCTAAACTGAGGGCACATTCTTTGTTCTCCATTTCCTGTGGGCATTCTATAGGAAGTTTGAGAGCATCTTCCTGTGCCACCTTCTCTTTAGTTTCACCCTCATCTGTTGCTTTTTCATATGGGAACTCACTGGCCTGTCACACCACAACATTGTCTGTGTCAGAGTTGTCACAGTTTCCTGTTCTTTCCCTTGCTGTATAGCTCCAACTGAACCTTTGTACTGGTTTCTTATGGGAGGCTCCAAAGTATCGTCATATGTTAACTGATCAGATGCTTCCCATTCCATTGGTTTCTCTTAATTTGGGTGTCCATTTCTCTGTCCTGTTGTGTTGTTATCTGAGTTAAATTTTCTACACTACATCCTCCACTTTGCAGGTAATCCATAACCTAAGTTTCTCTTTCTTTAACCCATTACTAATTCTCTTTTCTTCTTTTTCTCATTGTTTTCTTATTTCTTTGTATTGTAAATTTTCCCATATCTGGATATCTTTGCCTGTATTTCTCTTCAGATATGTTCACTGCTGCTGTTTTTGTATTGATTGGTTTTGCTTTCTCCTTTGCATAAATATTGCACCATATTAAATCTCTTTTTCTTTCCCATGTCCATATTTCTTCTTCAGATGTCTCCTGCTCCTCTTGTTTCTCCTTACTTTGGTTACTAGTTGTTCCATTTTGCTGTGATATAACCTGGTTTAGACTTTCTTCACTGAATCCTTCACTTTGCAAATATTCCATAACTTCAGCTTCTATTTTTTTAACTTTTACTTGACTAATCTTCTGTTCTACAGTCCCTCTTTGTGATCTTATATTTTATTGTGAAATTTTCCATATCTGGATGCCTTTCCCTGGATTTCTCTTAGAATATCTTTGGGGTTTCATTTTATGTATTGATTAATTTGACTTTCTCCTTTGCATAAATATTGCACCATATCAGATCTCCCTTTCTTTGCCATAACCATATTTCTTTTTATACACTTCAAATGTCTCTAAATTTTGTTCCTTAAATTTTTGCACTTCTTCAGCTGCTTCTTTTTCCAAAAGGCACAAGGTTTCTTGGTCTATATTGTGCTTTTCATGGATCTGTTATATTAATGAACACAAATTTTTATTTGAAGCTTCTGACAGTTTTTCTTGTGGAAGTATTTTTCTTTCCTCTAATTTCTATCTTAATCTTTTCATATATCTTCTGTCTGGAAATTCAGGGCTTTTTTACATAATAGTAACAATACATTATTTCTTTCTTATCCTCAATAGTCCACTCTATTGTCTGTATGTCTCTTTTTTGGCCTATCAGTTTTTGTGATTTTTGTGGACTGCTACTTCCTTCTACAACAGGGGGGATCCTCCTTCTGGGCCTGGCCTAGCCCCATTGTAGGAATACTTCAGTGTCTTGGGGTTTCTACACTGTCATTTTTCTGTACCAGTGCACCAACCAGGATTGGGCACTTTTTATCTTGGGACATTTGTACCTAGCTATCTTCTTTATTTTTAACCTACTTCTGTCCCTGATATATGCTGTATAAAATACAGTCTATATATCAGTGTCATCTTGGTGAGATTTTGTGAATAACAGGGTCCACCTCATGAAGGCATTCACCAAGACTTGATGAATTTGCTTCCAGCAATACTTCTCTCCTTTTGCGGATTTTATCATTTCTCTATTTCTGGCTCAGTATAGGTGGCTCCATTAACAGTGAGATCTGCACACAATTGTGTATTGCATTTGAGGTTGCAGATATAACTAAAGAATGCCTTGTGATTGTCCTTGACCTGGGAGGCAAAAATTACCCCAATGTTGTCTTTGATAGACTATTTGTCTTCTAAATTGTTTGGTTAGTTTGATGAGAGTGCTTTTATCCTGCTGGGGGCTACACCTCCTAATTTTCTGCCATAATTTTCTTCCTTCTGTTACACAGCCTATTCATGTTGTGTTTCCATCAGGGTAGCTTGTTTTTTGAGTTAGTTCTGTACTTCTTCCTGGTGGGTACTGCTGGCTCTGTGCAGCAGTTAACATGCTTGTATAGTGTTACTGTGAACAGTTCCACATAGGCAGCAGCATTCTCAGGGGGTTACAGGGGCTTGACATTTTGCCAGGTTATCACTTAATAGCAGGACATTAGCCTTTGAGTAATTCCTGAGCATTCCAGGGCTAACTGGAGTTCTGTGTTTTATTTTTTTACTTTAAAAGATACTGTTTTGTGTTCTGACCTTACCAGAGAGGGCATTACACTAGGAAGGTGTGCCGTGCTCTCCCATATTAGGCAGGACCAGATCCAGTAATTTTGCTTCCCTGGTTGACATATTGATAGTCTGGTCCAGGGAGTAGATATTTCCAACATGCAGGAATTTCTGTGCTTGCACACTTGGTGTTGTATATGATTCCCAGTTGATAGTGGGGTAATTAATGTCACCCCACAAGTATGGTACTGGGTGGGATGCTGAGTATTTACAAAAAGCTTAAATACATGTTACAGGTTTTCTGGGTCAGAGATGATGACCTATAGCTTGCAAGGAATTGGTATGGCATTTTAGTGGTTTGAATGTGGAGAATCTCAAATGCATTGTCCTGTTTGACCAGCCTCCAGGTATATTTATCTTGGATGTAAATCATGACACCTCAGCATTTAGTCCATGTATTCTTAGTAGTTGGTCTAAATGTGTGGAAGGCATTATTGCATTACACTGCTGGTGTGCTGTCAGTGACTTTAAACCATGTCTCACTGACTGCACAGATGTTGGCATTCTCTAGGGGTGAGGAGAGCTTATAAAGAGTAGAGTTTCTTGTTTAGACTCATAGCATTGAGTAGTAATGCCTTTAGATTTTCTTGGTTTCGATTTGCTATTTTGGAGTATTTTCAGTTTAGCATTGCCTAATAAGGGCACTATGGGGGAGGACAATGGTTTATTTAATATTCAAAGGCCTAGAGGGTTGAGGTGCAGACAATCCCCAGAAAAGCAGCATGGTCTGTTGAACTTCTCCTTCCATGCTGACAAATATTAAAATGACACCCGAAACTAAGCCAGTTGTTAAAGTCAGTCATGTTATGCTCGCACTGAGACATCAGGCATCATCCTTGGAGAAGGTAAAATGTTGATTAATGCTAGGCTCATACCAGGTTGGAACACGTATTCTAAAAGCATCATGGTGTCTCCCTTCGTATAGTCTAGAGAGGTATATCTCAGGTCATTTGCAACCAAATAGACTATGACTGAGTCATACTGGTACATCTGGTCCAGTGACCTGAGTGCATGTGTAATGTGGTGGATCCTGGCCCCTGATAAGCAACTGACTGTGATCTTCTCCTTACTTAGCCTGGTGACAGGGACATCAGTGTTTCTCACAATGGAGTCTCCAATGACCAGAATGTTGGATTGTGTGCTGGCTTGCCTTATGGGCTTAGAAGTATTGGTTACTTGAGATGTGGCTGTATGTTGGTGTTGTTTTGAAAGAGTGCATTTAGAGCTGCTGAGGGCATTTGATATGTATTCTTCATCTAGGAGGTCTCTGGGGTTTAGGAAGATTACATGTAAGTGCCTCAGCATATGTGGCTCAATGTGTGTCTGCTTTGTACTGTGTGTGATGGGTGCAGCATATGTACTAATGACAACCTGAGTGACCTTAGGAGGGTTTTATATGAGAGCTGTGCTTCCAGTCACATTGTGTAGTTATATATCTGTAACATACCTTATCAGTTTGTTTGAAAATTAGCCGATTGTCAGTAAACATGAAGCAATGTCCGATTGTCAGTAAACATGAGGCAATGTTTACATTGCCTCAGGATGCCCATATCTACAAAGCTGGTACCTGAGATAGTGGGAAATTCATATTCATGGCAGCAGAGCCTTTTTTATTGATTTAACAGTTACAGTGAGAATATAAAGTGATGTCAAGAGTATCTGGTTTTCAATTCTAGGAGGTAGTGCTTGTCACTGCAAACCAGTTGCTCTGTGTTTGACTATGTACTGGTGAAATTTCAAGGGTACTTTTACAGGAAATCAAGGTGACTGTGTCTATACAGGGCACTGCCAAACACTTGAGGGAAATTATCAAAATAGACCCTGATGATTTATGGATAAAGTATTTAGGGAGATTTTTCTGAAGCTAGGTTAGACAGAAGCTAATCAATAATTACTTACTTAAAGAAGGAATTAGCTTTGTCAAGCATGATGAATAGTGGAGATTCACCTAATTGGCTACTACCTGGCTACTACTAATGATGAGCTCGCCACAGCTTCATGCTGGTGGGATACAATGCCCCTTTGCTTCTTCTCTCACCAGAAGCAAAACAGTAGTAACAGGAAGAGGAGCAGGCCACAAGCTCTTTTATGATCAACAGTCTTGTCTCAGATGATGCAAAAGGTCTGTGGGCTTGTTGTAGCCTTTCCCTGGTAGATGTTGTGACATCCCTCCTCTGGGCCAAGTGAACAAGGAGCCTCAATCCTCAACACTGACACCCGTGGGGAATGTTCACTGTGAGAAAAATAGACACACATAGTATTTTCAGATGCAGTCCGCTGCACCAAGTACAATTTCCCTCAAGATCACACAGGGAATGCACACTCCAGTCCTGCGGCTGGGCTTTCTCTCCAGGCCCAAAATAAGCCTCCCCACTGACCATTATAAAACTGAGCCCTTAACCGGGTGTTCAAGCCAAGCCCTTCACCACCTTCTTTGTAAAATTAGTCCTTTCATTGTCCCTGTTCAAAGTAACTGTTGCACCCACTCTCTTTGAGATTTGATTTTCACACACACAAACCCACCTAGTTCCCTAGTTACTTGCTAAAGCAAGGCAAGATGAAACTGTATGGATGTCTTGTCAGGTGGAAAATCAGAGTGCTCTCCTCACACCTCTCACTACTATTCAAATACAATTTCAGTGCTGGCTACAGAATGGTGTCACATCTGGTCACCTGACTCTGGTTCCCACACTACCCTCTCACTAGAAACTGAGCTAGAATCTGGCACTGATGAGTCACAATACACACATAGAACTTTAGCTAAGGTTTATTACAGCATCTGGAAACCAAAATAATTCCAACACTTTCATCCTTCCTGCAGAAACTAACAAGCTATTCTCTGGCACTGAAGGGTAGCAATTAGTTTACCACTAAGGACAACAAAGCAGGATCCCAGCTCAGGCATTTCACAGACTTTGCGTCTCTGGCTGCATTCAGACCTGTGAGATAAAATCTTTATGGCCTAAACCAAGTCATTTAATTTCAAGTTATTTTCTTAATGTCAGCTGGGCTGAGCATAACCCCTTCCCTTCTGGTGTCCTCTCTTAAAAAAATTTACATTTCGTCAGTTGCAATAAAACTATCTGACATACATGTATATTTCTTTTCTGGACAGTAGGACCCATGTTGATACATTTTTTAACACAAGCAACTTTACAAATACATTTCTAACACACAAGCATCTGTAGAAATCATTTTGATATTCAAATGACATAATTCTTTACAAAACTCCAGCTAGTTATGATAGCATATGTTACACATACCTGCCCTACCCCCCGCCATCACAGCTGACAGTACCTCACATCATCACAGATGCCTTGGATAGCAACTAGACCAATCAGGAAGGTCTTACACAGACATTCACTGCCCAATTAGAGACAGTCAGGAATCAAGGCCCTCTGGTCCTTCTCTCACCAGGAGCAAAATATAAGCACAAATGCTAAGCTGGCACTTACAAAGCAGTTGTTAGACTTTCTGGTGATTAGCAGTTTCCAGAAATTCATGTTCCTATGCTCCTTCTCTTACCAGGAGCAAAACAGAAACAGTAATTCCAAGATGACTACTGGGAGGTACAATGTGGACTCTTCAGTAATTGGTAGTCTTGGAATAGATGTTGCAGATTTTAAGGGAAAGATGGAAAAAGTAGGTTAATATCCTGAAAGGTGCAATGTGTATTAAGCAGTCAGATATGAAAGAAGGAGTAACAAGTGTCAGCTGTTTAAGGGGAGAACCACTAATTTAAGAAAAGGAAGACAGATTGGATGGGGCTATGCACTTAGTATTCCATCTCTATGAAATACAGCAGGATGGCCAATAAATTTAAATAGCTAAAGGGGAGTGACTTCACAAAATTATTTTCTGTTTACTGGCTATAACCAATGAAAGAGGAGAAACAGGAGAGGGAAGGAATTATGTGGTCAAATTAACATAAGAGATGGGAAACTAGAGAGACAGTTAAGTGTAAAACCACAACAGCAACAGGTAATTTCTGTATGACTCAAAGTAGACACTATAGGGACCAGTGAACCCTACAGTTGCTGGGGGCCTGGGCCCCTATTCCTGGGGGACCTCAACCATAGCAAGTTATCTTACCTTGATATTCATGTCTGTCAAACCAACAAAAGCTAGTAGAGCAATCTTTATACTTAATAAACTGGGTGGGTAATAACTCTTATCTTTGAATTTTATCTTTGTTTATAGTAACAGTATTTTGTCAAGCAACAGCCTTCACAATTCCATTAAATATTTTACCACTGACAGTGTCCATGGCTTAGTTAAATGCTGCTGGTGGATATTCACTCCACTATAACTAACAACATAGCCAGCTTTAAGTACCTGCAATACGAGTAGCTGCAAGGGGGTCCCCTTAATCATCCTTGACTAGGGACCCCACAAAAGCTGCTGCTGGCTGGGGAAAAATAAAGAGATAAAAATATATTAATTTCCTGATTACACTCTTTAACCTGAACAGGGCTGTGATATGACACTGTTAGGATAAAGCTGATACTGGCCTCTACTCTCAACTGCACCCATTCTAAAACTAGCCCTGCTGAGATGTGCGTGTGTACAGAAATCTGTTGTAAGTTATGTGTGGGGGGAATTCTGTTATTTCTTTAATTTTCATCAAAGTCAAACCTTAAAGGTGTGCACATGAAGTCATAGTTTGTGTTTGCATTGAGGACAGTGTGATCATTGTTTTACTTGGGTCTATATCATATGAGCGAATCACACAAATTGCGAACTTTCATAATATCGAACATACTGGACCTCAAACTTCCTATTGTGGGGGCACAACCCCGCTAAATATATATTCCAACTCCGAAACTGCACTACAGTGAGGAAAGGGCAAATATCCCATTCTTCACTGTACCACGATCTCAGAAAAAGCACTTTGAGGTCCAGTACGTTCGATATTATGAGCGTTCACCATTTGTGCGTTTCACTTACATGATATAGACCCGTTTTACTTTTCTCATAAAAGTCAGAAGTGTACAAATAAGGTTACTATAGCTTGTGTAGCAGAAGCAAAGTAGAATACTTTACTGTAACTATTATTATTTTTTTACTTTCCTCACAATCACATGTCAGGCATGTATGCAGGGGGCTGCCTTTGGTGGTTAGGGATAAGGTGTGAGGAGGCATTCTATGTGTATGTATGTCAGCAATCACTTGGAATACAGGACTGTGGCAAGTTGAATTTAAGCTTTCATCCCAGTTTAATACCAGAAAGATGTATAGGCAGTCTTTTTGAGGAGGTTTGGGAGATAGGCAGTTCCCAGACAGCACCTGTGTATCCAGATACCGTATTTCTCTGTAAATAAGACCTAACCAGAGAATAAGGCCTAACATGGATGTTATGTGATCCTATCTCGCCTACATTCTGACTGATGGGTTCGGAGCCGATCCCTCGGCTCCGACTCGGCACGCTTATGCCAAAGAGCGAAGTCTCTTATTGGCTGAGCTTACTATATCCCAGGATGCACCACTACCAGTCCCCCAGATCTCGTTTGCCGCTAACCTGCGAAGACGTGGTCTCGAGCTGGCTGAGCTGAGTAGTAATTTTACTAACTTTTTTCTGTCAGAAATTTGCTGTTCTTGTCATAAAAAGCTGTTTTAACGGCTATTCTTCACTTTTGTGTGTGTTTGGAGTTTGTGAGAAGACTTTGTTGTGTGATTGGGCGTTGATTTTGATTTTAGGCCTCCTTCATCTTAGGGCCTTCCCGGTCAGTCAACCCCCTTAAACCATAGAGGGTTTCAAAGTACCCTTTAGTTATTTGTTACGGTTTTTCTTTACCTAATCGGCAACTGTAAACCGATTGTTAGGTAGTGTCAGTAAAACAGAAAGTCAGTGGATAGTTTCTTTTTCTCTCTGTCAGGGATTACTGATTTTTTGTTGCTATAATGTCTCAGAATCCTAGGCCTTCGGGCTTTAAAAAATGCACCAAATGTAATTTCAAGATGTCTATCACAGACGATCACTCGCTCTGTGTGTATTGTTTGGGTGCAAAACATTTACAAGAGTCATGCAGTGTATGTCACGCTTTTTCCTCAAGGGTCCTCCAGGAGAGGAAGAATAAACTTATCCTTAAAGGGTTAATTAAACCTTCCTTTGAAGAAGCTTTGGCATCCTCTCCTTCTCCAGCTAAAGAAAGCGTCGGCTCCGCCCAGTCCGTCGGATCCGACCGCCAAAAGACATAGGCAGGCTTCTCCTTCGGCTCCAAGGACTTGGAGCCGAGGGCGGAAACGTCTGCCTCGATGCCACCAGTCTCGACTCCTCTGGCTTCGAGCCGATGGCTGGGGCATCGAGGCGGGTCACCGTTGGCTCCACTGGTCTCGGAGCCGACAAAGGTTGCCCGCTCAGACACTCCTCCTCGGCGCAAGTCCTCCTCGGCACCGATGGAATCTAGTGTGGGTATTCCTTCGGCGCCGATAGTCATCGGGTCGCCTCGGAGCCGGTCCCCTAGCCCTTTGGGGCCGTTGGAGAGGCCATCTCGAACCCGTTCAGTATCCTCTCGGTCTTCGAGGATGTCGGATTCAGATATAGACAGGGTGCTCCAAAGACTGTTCCAGTCCCCAGTCTTTCAAAAGTTTGTTTCGGCTCCGACCCAGTTGACTTCGGAGCCGATAGCCCAGGCCCATCCCATTGCTATTCCTCCTCCGACCGCCCGGCTCCGGAGCAGGTGCTGTTGGAGCCGGTGGAGATCTTAGGGTCGGCTCCGACCCTTACTCCAACCCGGGCCTTCGGGTCCGAGTTTGGTACACGGACTTCTTCGGCTGGACCCGGGGGTGATGTTTCGGGACCTATGCTATCGGTTCCGAGCCTCCCTCTCGGTGCTTCGGCTGCGGGACTTCCGTCGGCTATCATGGCTCCGGTGACCGAACACTCCCAGGACTCTGGGGGTCCGGCTTTCAGAGCTATGAGGAGTGCCTTGGCCAAGTCTTCTTCGGCCATCTCTCCGGCTTTACCGGCACCTTCCCTGGGCGTGGAGACTGGGTCTTTGGCAGTTCCTCTGTCCGTAGGCAGCGGAGCCCCTGGGCCTGAGGTTACCCCCATTGGGGGTTCCCCTCCTCCTGAGGGTTCTTTGGAGTTGTCTTCAGAGGAACCCCCAAGGAAGAGATCGTGCAAGAGGAAGCACGTGGACTCCCCCGAGTCTATTACATCGGACACTGATCTTGATGATGCAGAGGGGTCCCCGAAGTCGTCCTCGGATGATGTCTCATTTGCAGACATCTTAGAGATCCTCAAACAACGAGGCGGCTGGATATCCAAACCCCCCTCTGCTGATGAGTCAGTGCTCCTCAAGGCCTTTGGGGCTCAGCCCTCCGCCTCCTGGGTGTCTCCGCCCTTCGACGAGCTTCTGGATTTAGTTTGTCGAAGGGCGTGGGAACATCCAGATACCGTGGAACCAGTCCCTTCTCGTCCTAATAAATTTTTGTCTGCCCCACCCGAGAAGGAGTTCCTCACTAAAGGCGTGGCTGTAGATGCCATGGTGGTGGCATCTGCTACACAACAGGACGTGGCAGAGGCTTCAACGTCCGTCCATCCTCCTAATAAGGAGTCTAGGAGCATGGACAGGTACAGGAAGCGCACCCTGACTTCAGCGGCCTTTACTTTAAGGTCTCTGAATTATTTGGCACATTTTACCAGGCTTCAGAGGGATCTGGTCAAGGAGCTGTCAGATTCCCTCTCGGGTAACCTACCTGAGCAGCTAGCCCAGTCGGTTAGCTCTCAGTTGGCTATCCTTACGTCAATTTCTAACTCGTCCATGAGGCTCATTTCCTATGCGGCCGAAGGGGCGGGTAGAGTGGCAGGCACAGGCGTGGCTCTACGGAGACAAGCCTGGCTCCGCTTGTGTCAGTTTGCGGAGGCCTTCAAGTCTTCCTTCACGACGCTCCCTTTGATGGGTCCTCTTTGTTTGGACCTAAGGTTAAAGACACCCTTACCCGCTGTGAGCAAGAGGGAAAAACTTTATCTGCCGTAGGTGCCCGTTATTCCACTCCCTTTTGGCCTTATCCCAAGGCTAAAGGAGGGGGGAAGATGTGGTTCCGTAAATCACGTAAGTTTTTCCCCAACAGCAGGAAGATTCCCCTTCCAGAGGCAGAGGACGGGAAATTTTTCTGGGAGACGCCGTCCCAGAGGCGGCAGAGGGCCCCGCAATTCTGGAGACCACGAGTCCTTTCGTGGCTCTTCAGCCTCCCACACATCATGAGGGATTGCCCGGCTGTGCTGCTCCGGAGCCAGTCGGGTGTCGTTTTGCCAAGCACCTAAAAGCCTGGGAGTCAATCACTCAGGACAGATGGGTGCTTCGGATCATTGCCGGAGGTTACACCATCCCATTCACATACTCACCCCCACCGCCCAAAAAAATCCCGGACCCACCACCCAGTCAAAGGGAAATTGCAGCCGCAGAAGCTTTAAAGCTGCTAGAAAAAGGAGTCATCCAACCGGTCCCCACAGACCAGATCGGATCCGGAAATTACTCCAGGTTCTTTTTAGTGCCAAAAAAGACAGGGGACCTGAGACCAATATTGAATCTCAGCAGACTGAACCAATCCGTCACGAAATCCAAATTCCGAATGGTCACGTTACAATCCATTCTCCCATTGTTGGAGAAGGATGTTTGGATGTGCTCCATAGACCTCAAGGACGCCTATTATCATATACCGATACATCAGGCGTCCAGGAGGTATCTGCGCTTCAGCCTGGGAGTCAGTCATTTCCAATTTTGTGCACTGCCCTTTGGTCTCACCACAGCCCCCAGGGTGTTCACCAAGTGTTTGGCAGTAGTGACTGCTCACCTGAGGAGTCTTGGATTCCAAGTGTTTCCCTATCTGGACGACTGGCTCCTGACTGCCACCACCAGGCATCTACTAATGGACAACCTCAAAGCCACCATCTCCCTGGGTGCTACCCTGGGGATTACATTCAATTGGTCAAAGTCTGTCTTGCTGCCCTCTCAGTGCATAAGGTTCATAGGAGCAGAGATAGACTCAAAATTGATGCGCGTTTTTCTTCCTGCCGAAAGGATCCAAACTTTACAGGGCCAAGTTCAAGCTCTGATTTCAAGATCCAAAGCCCCAGCCAGGATGGTTCTACAAGTTTTAGGTTCAATGTCTGCCATGGTTCTTTTAGTTCCTCTGGCAAGATTGCACATGAGGATTCTTCAGTGGCTATTGTCAACTCAATGGTGCTTTCAGGACCTTCCCTCAATCATCCCATCATGATTACAGAAACATGCAAACGGGACCTTCGCTGGTGGCTTCAGACATCCAATCTAAATCAAGGAAGTCCTTTTGTTATTCCTCTCCAGTGGTCACCCTGATGACAGATGCCTCCCAGACAGGGTGGGGGGGGGCATTGTCTGGGCAGGTTAGTTCAGGGATCCTGGCTTCCAGACGAAACTCTTCTCCACATCAATGTATTGGAGATGAGGCGGTACTTCTATCCCTACAGGCCTTACACAGGTTTCTCCCTCAGGGCATAATCGCCATCCACACAGACAACATGTCGGTGGTCTGGTACCTAAACAAGCAAGGAGGGACCAGATCTTACCCCCTTTGCAGAGAGGCCATGAGGGTGTGGGAATGGGCGGTAGCTACCAGCCGTTTCTTGGTAGCGACCCACATTCCGGGGAAATCGAATATACTGGCAGACAGATTGAGCAGGACAATTCTCTCTCCTCACGAGTGGTCCTTAAACAAAACGGTAGCAGCTCAGGTTTTCCGGAGATGGGGGACGCCGTGCTGCGACCTATTTGCAACTCCACTAAACACCAAGTGCAAAAGGTTCTTCTCCTTGACTCCACATCAGGGAGTACCAGCTATGGATGCTCTAGCACAACCTTGGCCAACGGGGCTACTTTATGCCTTTCCTCCGATTCCACTTCTCTCCAAAGTCATTCAAAAAGCTTCTCAATTGGGGTCCGCAATGATACTGATTGCCCCATACTGGCCTCGTCAGGTATGGTTTCCTTACCTGAAGAAACATGCGGTGGACGATCCGTGGACTTTAGACCTAATTCCGGACCTGTTAATTCATCAGTCGGGACAACAGCATCAGTCCCTTCACTCCTTGAAGTTGACAGCTTGGCTCCTCCACTTCCGACTTTAGTCAGAAGTCACACATTAGACCCGGAAGTTATTCACATTTTATCTTCGGCCCACAAACCCACCACTAAGAAATTGTACCTCAGTAAGTGGAAGAGGTTTGCTATCTGGGCTCAACTCAGGGGCTTAGACCCTATCACTGCTCCTATCCCAGAGGTTTTGAAATTCTTAACATCCCTGTTTAATCAAGGATCTTCTGTCTCTACTATTAAAGTCCAACTAGCGGCTATCTCTAAATTTCACGAGTCCATGGATCCTCCATTGATGAGCAGCAGACTATGCAAAACTTTCATTAAAGGTGCGGGTCTGTTAAGACCCCCAGTTTTTCATCCTGCGCCTCCGTGGGATCTAGATTTGGTGCTTCGTGCATTAACATCTTCCCCTTTCGAACCGGCTGCTACATGTGAGTTAAAATATCTGTCTTGGAAAACGGCCTTCTTAGTTGCAATTACTTCTGCAAGAAGAGTTTCAGAGCTTCAAGCCCTGTCTATCAGACCACCGTACTTGATTTTTCACAAGGATAGAGTATCACTTAGACCTAATCCATCCTTTGTCCCAAAGGTCTGTTCTAATTTCTGTCTCCAACAATCCCTAGAGCTACCAGTTTTCTTTCCAAAATTCTCCAATGAAGCTGAATACACTCTCCATAAATTGGATGTTCACAGGCAATTGCGCTTCTATTTAGACAGGACTCAACAAATTCGTAAGTCAGACCAATTGTTTGTGTCCTTCTCAGACAATAAATTGGGCAAAACCATTACAAAAGCTACTATCTCCAAATGGATTAGAGATTGTATAACTCAGGCTTATTCTTCTTCGAATAAGCAACTTACAACATCTATCAAAGCTCACTCTACCAGAGCTATGGCGACTTCTATAGCCTTTCATTCAAAGCTTGCTATCTCGGAGATTTGTGCTGCGGCTACTTGGTCCAATCCGCACACTTTCATTTCCCACTACAAATTGGATGTGGCATCTAAAGGGCGAGCATCATTTGGTTCCACGGTACTCAGGAGTGTTTTCCAGTGAGCCACCCAGGATTTAGGTGCTAGGGACGCTGTCCCATCAGTCAGAATGTAGGCGAGATAGGATCACATAACATCTTTTAGTTATGTACTCACCATAACTTCAGATGTTTGGGATCCATCTCGCCTACATTCCTAATACCCACCCTCCTTCCCCCTGCCTTGGAGATCAGAAGAGATTGAACGGTTTGAGTTCTACTGTTTTATCTTGTTTCATCTGACGATGTTATATAAGCAGGGCGTGCATGTGTGCATGTGTGCGGACAAACTAGATCTGGGGGACTGGTAGTGGTGCATCCTGGGATATAGTAAGCTCAGCCAATAAGAGACTTCGCTCTTTGGCATAAGCGTGCCGAGTCGGAGCCGAGGGATCGGCTCCGAACCCATCAGTCAGAATGTAGGCGAGATGGATCCCAAACATCTGAAGTTATGGTGAGTACATAACTAAAAGTTTTCCAGGGTGGTCATGATATAAGCCCTACCTGAAAAATAAGCCCCAGTTAAGATCGCCAACAACACATGACAGACGTGTTGAATTTTAAAATAATATTATTGACACCTGTTGACTGAGGTTATCATACTCTGCTCGCCATTTTCAGACCATTTGGACACCCAACTTCTTCTCTTTGCAGAAAGTAATAAGATTCTTTCTCCAGGAGTCCTCCACAATTCTTACTGTAACCCTAATCCTCACTCATACTTGATGTTTGAGATCCTTGGCCCTTAAATACTGGCAAATGTACTTTGATTGGTCAAAGTACAGACAACACACATAAAAAGTGCGCACTTGATAATGAACGGGTGTGGTTGTGTCTTCTTAACTGTCACCATTTTTGTTGCCATTCCTGTCTTGTAAGTCTTCAATTAACCCCACCCCCCCCAGACAAGATAAGTGCAAAAAGAAAGAGCTATTCTGTCGAGTACAAGAAAGGAATCATGAAGGACTCCCGGGGAAAGAATCTGATGGCTTTCTGCAAAGAGAAGAAGTTGGATCTCCGAATGGTCCAAAAATGGTGAGCAGAGTACGATAACCTCAGTCAACAGGTGGACGAGGGAAATCCTGAGAAGTGCAAGTGTGGATCAGGTCAGCAACTATTATTTCCAGAGCTGAAGACATCATCTGTGAATGGATTGCTAACAGGAGAGCAAAGGCTTTGGTTGTGCACAGGGCTGATATTCAAGCATTCGCCCTTGCAATGGCACCACAGTTAGAAATATTCCCAGAAGAATTCAAAGCATCACAACATTGGCTGGATGGCTTCCTTCAGCGATATGAACTGTCTCTAAGAAGATCAGCAACACTGTTCAAGCTGGAGGATACTGAAGTTACAAGGAAGTGGATCAATGTAATGCTGCCGCTTGTTTTGAGAGGTGGCGAAAGAGGTCTGCTAGTCTGGGATTCAGCCAGCACTCACCTCACTAAAGACATGAAGAACTTCCTTGCACAGAGAAGAATAGATCAAATAATGATTCCCACAGGAATGACTGCCTATCTCCAGACTCTTGATATTGCAATAAACAAGCCATTCAAGGACCATTTGCACATGGAACTCAATGACTACATTAAAAATAGAATGGAGAGAAATCAGCGTGGAAACTTTGTGAAGCCTAGACTGCAAGAGGTTGTGACTTGGGTGAAGAATTCATGGGATAAAATCACTGACAGCTGTGTTGCCAATGCACTACGAGCAGGCTACATGGACAAGCAGTGCTCATTTAAGGAGAGCTCTATTGCTGGGCATGACAGATTGGGGCCAATGGTTCTACAAGAAATGGAGTCGCAAGAAATTCAGGCTGGAATTCGGGGGTTGGAGACATATGACTATATTCCAGAAGAAGATGACATGACTGTATTTGAATAACTTTTCCATTACTGGGGCAACAGAATGGATTGCTTCTGCTTTCAGCTGCCAGCAAGCTCTTGTCAGTTTTTTGACTTTATTGTATTAAGGTAACATTTCATTATCAAGGGGTAAGGCCACTAGTTCCCAGACTTCATTTTTATGACTTTCCATCATTCTTCTCTTACTGTTTGGGTAAGGAATAAAGAAAGCATCACCACTCAAAAAGTGACAGTTATTCACCTGTTTTATTCCCCTCCTCCAATACACATGTATTGAGGTTTTTCTGCACTTTCTGTTAAACATGAAATATTGCACTGTGAAAGCCAAGGTGTAGATATTCTGAAGTTGAAATGTTTGTTACACTGTTTATGTAGAATTATCACATAACTGTTAACGTGTTACCTAGATTGCCCAATAACGGAAAGTACAAAATAAATGTCAATTTGTGTACATGAATAAATGTCGGTGTACATGAATAAATGTCGGTGTACATGAATAAATGTCGATTTTTGTACATGAATAAATGTTGATTTATGTACGTGAATAAATGTTGATTTCTGTACATGAATAAATGTAGATTGTTGTACGGTGGGGGGGGGTAAATAAGGCATCCCTTGATAATAAGCCCTAATGGGCATTTCGTCGGGGGGAAAAGTATAAGACTCGGTCTTATTTTTGGGGCAATATGGTAACAACTTGCTTGCTAGTTTATTATGAGCTACTATTTTGTCATATTTTAACATTAAGCTTTGGGTACAACATCTATCTTCATTGAAAGAAAAAATATGAGACATTCTTCTTACTTGTGTTGTGTGTTTTTTTTTTTTTTTTTTTTAAGGCTAGCATTAGATTAAAAGGCTGGGATAACACTCTGAAATACATCCCAGAGCATCAGTAGCCCTATGGCTTCTTGGGCCCTAGCTTATTTGAGTTAGTTCCTAAATGGTTATTACTGTGCTGTCTTGGCCAGGAAAGGTGTGTTAAAAGAATGCAAGGAAAGCTAAAGTTGAACAGTAGCACAATTTCTTTCCTTCATCATAATTTTTGTTCAAGCCATTATTGAATGAAAAGGTTGTGTAAAAAGAAAAAAAAATCTTTAACATGCACTTCAAAATATATAGGAAGTTGTGGCTTCGTGAAAAAGCTGATGAGTAAGGCAGAAATGTGAAAAAAGGAAGAAAATATTAATGTGCATTGTATGGGGATCCCAAGATGCGATGGTGGAGCAGAGGAAGACTGGAGGATATGTTTGAATGTGGGGAGGGGGAGCGTGGAAGGTGTGTAAAACAGTAGTCCTAGGGTACCATTTCACCTAAGTCCAGACATGTACATAAAGTTGCTGCAATGTATCATTGCTGCAACTTAATGCCAGTAACTGCAAATGTTCTTTTGTGAGATGGGCCAACATAGTGTGGTACATAGGCCTGTTGTAATGTAAGAGTAGTGTAACTATGGGTCAAGTCTGTGCGTACGTCTCCTAAACGTTTGCAGCATGACCGATAAGGTTGCTTAGGAAAGGTGACATTGACAGGATGATTCATAGACTGGTAGTGCCTAGGGGCCCCCAACTTGATATCTGTTAGGGACTCCCAAAATGCTAACACCAACCCCGCGAGACACATCTCCCATTTCTTTCCCAGTTTAAATATGCACTTGAAAGCAGACTACAATTAAAACTCAGTGTAATGAAAATATAACCACAATATACAACATTAAAGAAAGCAATGAAACAATACAAATTAGAAGAAAGCAATATAAGAAAAGCAAACCAACCTATCCCTCACAGCAGTTTATAGAAGAGTCTGACTGAGCTTTTCCAGTGTTCATGATGAACTATTTCTCATTATAGTTAACATTTGTCAGCTAAAACTATCAAGCTAATCAATGTTAAAATAGTTGCATTGCAGATGAGCTCAATGGGCTTCTATGTGTTCACAATGATGGGCTGTCGCTTATTTGTACATAAATTCATGAAATGAAATTGAAATAATGCTGATATTTTATACTAGCTTCATTGTGTGGCAAAAGCCACACTAGACCCAATGACTTGAGAAGTAGAACTAACTGGTTTACCATAGGTTATGAATTTTAAAATAAAACATCACAATTAAAACAGTACTGCTAATTTAATTTCAGATTTTTTTCATAAAATGAAGTAGCAAATCCTTTTTGACTTTTGCAAGCATTATGAATAGATGCAAACTTCTATAAAGTAAAGGAAATATAATTTAAGCTGAATTCTGTCCCTCTGTTAACAAAGAGATAGCAAAGGCAAATATTACTTACACAGTTTATTAAATTAACCTTTCAAAGTGGAACCAAAAGTTAATGCAAACTTTGCACATACATTCAACCATAAAAATTATAAATAACATTTAACTTTAATTTAATGACGCAACAGACTTTCACACAGTGGCTAAGCAAAATGCCAACTTAATAAAGTATAGCCTTTTGACTCCCTGGTTTGCATGTGAACAATGTAAGAAAAAAAAGCTGATATGGTTATGAGATTTCAGTCTGATATACTTTGTCTTTCCAAGAAAAGGGCAGTGTTACAAGAAGATTCATTTGAAGTTTCTTACTATTTTTGGTGAGATACTGGAAGAGTTAGTTCATACTTCTGTGCAGTATCAGATAAATTTTTCAGTTTGCGTCCGTTGCATGTGAAATGAGATTTCAGCTTAGCAATTTTCAGAATGTTAACTGCATCTTTAAAGTTACAGTTTTATAAAAACTTGTCTTGGCACATTGTTAGCTTTCAATACCCTTAGAGCTCTATGTGTCTATTCCACAAGCAAGAGTGTACTGGATTTTAATTGCTCAAGTAACATGGGCTTCACATCCTAACAGGCTCAGGAAAACTCTGGGACTCCTACTTTTTAGGAAGGATATGGATTAGAATGTTATTTCTTCTATGTTTGGATTTTAAGACAAGTAATTTTTCCTTGGGAGGCAATGTCTCTTTTGATTATTTCTTGCACCATTTTTACAAGTTGCCTTTTACATGTGAAATGTGATATTCCGCAGTATCTAATTTTTAATTAATTGTTTAAGGTAACATTTATAGAAGCTGTTTGGCTGTTTTTGATAGACCCTTGAATAGGAGAAATAACTTATTTTCAGTTCTACAGCAGAGACCTTAACTACAGATTTAGTTTTAAAGATCCAGTGTTTATTTTCCTCATTATTGTTGGTCTTAGATCTTTACAAAACAGCGTATATCTTATCAAGGTGAAGCTATTACATATAGCTTTTTTTTCTGACATTTACATCTCAGTTTGTTTCTGTATGTCTTCCACAATATTCTTAGATTTCAAATCCCATGTGGCTGTTGACACTTTGGGAGAACTACTATAATATGTTTTTACTTGATTATAAAGCAAATATTTCCATAAAGAGCACAACTGCAGTTTTTATTGTTTGACAGCTAACCTTTTAGCAATCAGTCTGTGACCACTAAGAAAGCCCTCAGCTAATCATTGCTAATCATAGCCATAAAGAACTTTGAACTGTTATTTATTCTACCCTGATTCCGGTGGTGGCTGGTGACTTCAAATCAAAGGGGGGCTGCAGGAGACAGCTGAATGGGTGGGGCCAATGGGAAAGGGTGTGACCAACTAGAAAGGGGTGGAGCTATGCTAAAAAAACTGGGACTTTAAATACGCTGCCCTGGATACCACTCCAAACCGTCATTATGAGAGTCCAATCAAGACAAAATGAATTGTAGAAGAAAAAAATATTTCAGTGCATTGGCTACATGACAGCTTACTTAATATCTAGATAGAAACAAAAAGGTTGTGAGGCATAAAAAAATAAATTACTTTTTAAATACATTACTGCAATGCCAGTCAAAATCAAGTATAAAAAACAAGCAGCACTCAACTCAAACCACTTCTCCTTGCAGTGCAGTTTTAATTATAATTTATATTCAGCTTTATAAAAGTACCAAGTAACATGCTGAAAGTAGCAATCTCTGTGATACCCCAACTTGTAAAAATGTTTCTTATCCAAAAAAAAAAAAAAAACTGCTGCCTGACAACAGCATTCTACTTGTTTCATGGGGAAAACATGATCAAAGTAAAAAATGAACAGCAGACAACACACAAGCTCAAGATAAATTGCTTAAAGGATTACTGCACATGTTATGGGCCACATATGATAGATTGGCATTCTGTTTAGTTTATAGGTAAAGCCTGCAAAGATGACTGCAAGTCTCCAACAAATGGAATGAGCTTCTGAAAATAGTGTAATCCTGTCCTTTATTACAAATACTATCATATGCATTTCAACACCTAAGGTTTATACTCTATCATGTTGTGTAAATATTCTCTGCATGGCAACAACAAAAATGCTTTCAATGTTGGTAATTGTTTAACAGTATGCTTATCAAAGCTTACTTGCATCTTACAGTCTCAGACAAGCTTACCTGATTGTCATTAAAGCATTGCTACTTAAACACAGAGCAACAGGCACTGCAACTACATGCATTTACTGAATAAGAAGAAGCATAAATCAACAGTATAAAAATATGACAGAAAAACAGAACATTCTGCAAAATCAAGGACAGATGAAAAGCCACTGTAGTACTTGTCCTTGCCTTGGATGGGGGGGGGGGGGTACTCTGCACACTTACACTGCATAACTGCTCCTTGCCTTGCTTGGACACATCCAGAGTCACTACATGGGGGAGTGGTGTGCAACAAGTATGTCACAATTTGAAATGTCCCTGGCTGACAGTGATGGCCCTGACACATTTGTCATACCTCTCAGCCTCACAGCAAGAAATCTGGACAAAGCCATAAAAAGAAGTGGGACAAAGGCCCAAAAATAAGAATAAGTTTTAAATATTGCTCTTATAAACTTAGAAGGAAAATAGAATAGTAGGTCTTGCATTAGTATGAATTTTATGAAGGGTATGAAATCTGAAACTCAAACGTCTGTCATTATTTTCTAACTTTAATATTTAATGATTTGCCACTAATTTGCCCGAAAACCACAATTTTATGAAAAACGGACCAAAAATGTGATGCAAAAATATAAAATAGCCATACAATACAGCTGAGAACCTGTCAAAGAAGGGACACATTTTTAATATTAGTACTGTTATCTTAAGCAGCTGACAAAATAAGAAAATCTACATGAATTTCTAAAATTAAAAGTAATCTATAACTCTGATCATTACAATTATTTATTAATTTTAAACTCTCCATGTTTTCTTCCAAATTTGCCATTTTGCGGAGGGATTATTAGGGGGAGAGCAACATTTTGAGCCAAAATTGGGGTCAGTTGAGAGGTTTGGATATACCTAATTTTATAAAGCAATTTATTTTACACATAACTCTCATCCTCTTAACGCAGGAAATCTGGACAAGGCCAAATATATTGGGGGAACATACAAACAGTACTAAAAATTGCTCTTGTATAAACTTAGACAGTTGACAGAACAGGTCTTGCTTTAGCATGCATTTTTCTGAAGAGTATGAAGTCTGAAACTCAATTTCTGTCATTATTTAGTGACTTCATTCCTAAATGATTTGACAGAAAACCACACATTTTATGAGAAACAAACCAAAAATAAGAAGCAAAACTCTATTCATTCTGCAAAAATCTGGACAGTTAAGAGGTATAGTTCAGCCAGAGCTGCCTGAATTTGCTGCCCACCCCCCCTCATAAAATCATACTTGATTGGGGCCTCCCCTGCAGCTATTCCAATGTCCCATTACTTGGCTATTTTGCCCCATTTACCATAAACACTGTAATGTGCATTCTGTTTTACTTCTACAATGATTTAGATTTCATTTAAAAGTTTTATTTTACATTTTACAGCATAAACACTAATAGACATCTGCTAAACAAAGCAATGCAGTCTCACAATGAAAATAGACTTAGCATTAAAACTTCTCTGCCCTTGAAACTCACATTCATTGAAACAGCATTGAATCCCACATTCAAAGAAAATACATCTGGCCAGTGGCAGATAAAGGTTAACTTTGGTCTGTTTTCAAATCATAGGCCACTTGCACAGGAAACATACATGTGTTCTTTGATATACCTTCCTACTTGTATTAAATTATATTACTTGTATAATACAGTACAGCTGTTAGATGGCATTTTAAATTTATTGTTTTTAACATTTTCCAGTAAATAATGAAACAGAATGCATGCACCAATAATGACAAAACTGCCCAGTTCAGAACATTTCCATCATAAAAGAGTACTCATACTTCTATAGTCCACCAGCATCAGTAATTATGCACAATCCCTGCAGCAGTAAAAGTCATCTAAATAATTCCACATTAAAGAGATTTGTAACTAATGAAGAGGTTGCTGCTAGCAAACAACTTTATATTTCATTGTTTCATCTAGAAATAAAGTGCCTGTTGCCATTGAGGGATAAATTGCCTATGTTACATTGAAAAAATGATAAGCTAGTAATATTGCAATAGGGAATGGATGGCAAACTGATAACAGGTTCATTGTTACTAGGTATCGCCACCAAAGAGGACATTCTCAGGACTGCAGAATACACCCCCTTTAAAAATACAACACAGTACAGTATCAGCAAAACATCTATATACTGTGGGAGTAGAACCCACAACCTTCTGCATCAAAAGCAAGTACACTACCTGTTGTATTATTAACAATATAAGCAGACTCAGCATAAGCAGCATTAAACTTCTCTTCAAGCTCTCAGCTAGCTCCTTGTAAAATCCACTCAACACTCAATTGTATCTGTCAACTTTGAATGACAAGAAATCTGGAAAAAGCCAAAATTTATTGGGGGGGAACAAAAGTCCAAAAACTAGGGGCATATTTTAAATGTTGCTTATATAATCTTGGAAAGTTGCTAGAATAAAATGCTGTGTTACTACCATGCATTTCACTGGCAAATCTTGAACCATGGACCCTGTGCACTACAGACAGAGCAACATAACACTATATCAAATCAGTAGTTTTTGGAAAGACAGATAGACTGAAACTTAAACGGCTATCATTTAGTGAATTCAGTTCTCACCATAGCTTTCAACCTCTTAGCACAAAACACATAGACAAAGCCAATAATGGGGGAATACAGTTCTGAAACATATTCATTGAATACAGCTCTCACCATAGCTCTCAACCTCTTAGCACAAAAAAACCTGGACAAAGCCAATAATGGGGAATACAGCCCCCAAAATATGGACACATTTCAAATATTGATGTTATAAACAGAAAATTGCAAAAATTTAAATGTTTTGTGTTACCATGTACTTTCTGAAGAATATGAGGTCTGAAATTCATTATTTAATTTCACAAGAACAAATATATGAGGCAAAAATTTCACAAGTGGTGGTGGGTAGGGAATTCATGCTCTTGCTACTTGTTCCCAGGGTGCAGTGTTTCAGTCTAGCCACCAGGTATATTTAACTGGGGCATGTTACACACACCACACACACATACCCTACCTGAAAGTCTGTTGATAAAAGCCCATCTCCATTGCTGCAAAGTTCCTCGTCCATCTGCACTAAAAGCCCGCAAGAGCAAAGCAAGCAGTCTGATCTGCACTAAAAAGTGACATTCCATAATAATTTGAACATTTCCTTATGTTAAATTAATTACATGATTATGTTTTCTCTTCCAGCATTGTTTTGAAAACCTCAAATTTTGTACTGTTTTTTTTCTGTGAATATAGTTTCTCTAAAGTACAACTTTGTAAATTGTTTCGTAATCATTCTTGTGTTACTTCTGAAAATGGACTCTGTCCAGTAGAGCCAAAGCAATCAAGAAAATGTAAATAGATAAATAAACAACTGTAGTTGTTTTGTTATGAACTACTGTCATTTTGGAAAAACTGATGAATTGTTAAAACTGCGATTAACTCCTGATTAATGTAACCCTTAATAACATACCTTTATAATGCATTGCTTTACTCGTGTTACAATTTCACTTTTACTGCACTGAGAACAGTTCACCAGACAAGGTTAAAACTTTAGTGAGGATGAAATCTACATTTGACCAAAAAAATGAAAAACAAGCTCTGAAGTTTTTTTTTTTCATTCCTTACTGCATATTTAGGAGTAATGTTTCCATGAGTATTGAGGACCTGAACAACCATTTCAGCCAGGATAACCATGCTTGCATCTTAAATTACGAGCATTAAAATCATACTCTTCTTCTCTTTTGGCTGTTCCTGTTAGGGGTCACCACAGTGGATCATCTGTTTCCATATCTTCCTGTCCTCTGCATATTGCTCAATCACACCAACCACCTGCATGTCCTCTCTCGCCACGCCCATAAACCTTATCTTAGGCCTTCCTGTTTTCCTCTTACCTGGCAGCTCCATCCTTAGCATCCTTTTCCCAATATACCCATCATCCTTCCTCAGCACATGTCCAAACCAACGCAATCTCGCCTCTCTGACTTTTTTTCCAAACCGTCCAACCTGAGCTGACCCTCTAATATACTGATTCCTAATTCTGTCCATCCTTGTCACACCCAGTGCAAATCTTAACATCTTTAACTCTGCACTTTCAGCTCTGCCTCCTGCCTTTTTGTCAATGCCACCGTATCCAACCCATACAACATAGCTGGTCTCACTACCCTCTTGTAGACCTTCACTTTCATTCTTACTGGTACCCGCCTGACACAAATCACACCTGATACTTTTCTCCACCCATTCCACCCTGCCTGTATTCTCTTCTTCACCTCTCTTCCACACTCACCATTACTCTGAACTGTTGATCCCAAGTACTTAAACTCATCCACCTTCAACTCTACTCAATGCATCCTCACCATTCCTCTATCCTCCCTCTTATTCACACACCCTCTTATTCACACACACATATTCTGACTTAGTCCTGCTGACTTTCATTCCTCTCCTCTCTAGAGCATATCTCCACCTCTCCAGGGTCTTCTCAACCTGATCCCTACTCTCACTACAGATCACAAGGTCATCTGCAAACATCATAGTCCATGGGGCCTCCTGTCTGATCTTGTCTGTCAACCTGCACATTACCGTTGCAAATAAGAAAGGGCTCAGAGCTGATCCTTGATGTAATCCCACCTCCACCTTAAATGGATCTGTCACTCCCACTGCAGACTTCACCACTGTCACACTACCGTCGTACATATCCTGTACCACTCTTACATACTTCTCTGCCACTCTTGACTTCCTCATACAATACCACAACTCCTTTCTAGGCACCCTGTCATATGCTTTCTCCAATTCCACAAAGACACAATGCATCTCCTTCTGACCTTCCCTATATTTCTCCATCAACAATCTCAGAGCAAACATTGCATCTGTAGTGCTCTTTCCAGGCATGAAACCATACTGCTGATCGGTAATCATCACCTCCCTTCTTAACCTAGCTTCCACTACTCTTTCCCATAACTTCAAGCTGTGACTGATTAGTTTTATCCCTCTGTAGTTACTACAACTCTGCACATCACCCTTATTCTTAAAAATAGGTACCAAAACACTTTTCTCCACTCCTCAGGCATCCTCCGACTTTCCAATATTTCATTAAACAATCTGGTTAAGAACTCCACTGCCATTTCTCCTAAGCACCTCCATGCTTCCACTGGTATGTCATCTGGACCAACAGCCTTTCCATTCTTCATCTTCTTCATAGCTGTCCGTACTTCCTCCTTGCATTAAAATCATAAAACTAGCCTTTTCAGCTAAATTCAGAAAAGGGAAAAGTTCCTTAGCTTTCAATGAAGGATTCCCTTCAGACATTATGCTTGATAAATGTTTTTATTTTCTTTCAATATGTTTAGTGGGCTTACTTGTTTAATTAACACATGTATCCTGCAGCCGGACTACATTTATGATGACAGTTAGCATAGTCATGATGTGTCATGTTACATCTGAGGAAAAACAAGTGCAGTATCATATGAACATCATAGAGGGTGAGACCCAAGATGGTATTACAACTCTCAGTCATTACACCTGCACATATTTCTCCCAATTTGTGTGCTGTATCTCACACAAGTTGGATATATTTATATATAGTAAAGGTGCCTGTCACTTTTATAGTGCTTCTTCTAAAATTCTTTGTTGCTCACTCAAATCTGGTGTTGTAAATTTGGTATATGGGTGTATTTTTTGACTCTGTTGCCATTTATATAAATTGATTTTATTACATATCCAGTGGCATTCAAACATTGTAAAGAAAATATGTTTTGAGAAAACTCACAAGGACCGCACCTACACAGGTTAATAATAAATATTAATGGTGGAAACACCGCAAGTGAGTATGCGTGAAGTTCTGGGACTCGTGTTCTTTTCTTTTTATAGCTGGGGGGCGGGGCTGCAGTCCTATAGTCCAATAGCACGAGCCGCCCCTGCCTGATTCCATTAGTTATTTTTTGTATGAATCATTTACTTTGGGTGCACCACAGTTGAAAAGGCTTTGCTATGGCGATCTCAGTAGATCTGACTCTTGTGTTTAACCACTAGAAGCGATTCTTAATATGATATTTCCTGCTAAGTGCCCATGTACCTTTCCATGGTTGTTATTTTTAGGTCATGTATTTCTCTTGGGTTGTTTTAGCCTCATCCACCCCCTACCTGCACATTGTTGTGTATTACATAAGAGTCAGTATAATAGCTACACCCCTGACATTAAGTGCCCCTGCCCCATACTACCGATGCTATAGTTGAATGTAATTCATACCACAAAAATCAGTGTAAAGTTGAGTGCAGTAATTAATATTAATTACAGTTAACTAAAATATATACTGTAGCTGGTGAATATACACTAATTAATATTAATTACAGTTTACTAAAATATATTTTGTAGCTGGTGAATATACACTAAATATAATTGCAGTTAACTAAAATATATACTGTAGCTGAATGTACACTAATAAATATTAATTGCAGTTAACTAAAATATATACTGCAGCTGGTGAATGTACACTAATTAATATTAATTACAGTTAAAATATGCACTGTAGTGGTGAATGTTTATAAATATATGATACAAAGAAGGGCAGGATTGTAAATTTTTAAAGGATTACAAGTATTGCAGGATTTTTTAACTGCTATAAATACTGCTGCTTTGATCAAGATTGGGGTGGCCTTTCTTTTACATCTTATCACTCTGGTGTTGTCAGTGTAGGTTTACTTACAGGATGCAGCTTGGAAGTGGATGACATGATGGTACAGACAAGGCTGGACATCCAATGTATCCAAGAGACAAGATGGAAGGGTAGTGCATAAAAGACACTTGACATGGGGTCCAGAGTCTACTACTCAGGAGGAAGACAGGCTAGAAATGGCATAGGAATTGTGGAGAGAAAGAGGCTTCAGAAGGTAGTGAGGTATGTCATCAGAATTAGTGACAGTCTCATGGCAATCAGACTCCAACCAAATGACAGGGCGGTATTCATAATCTCAGCCTATGCCCATCAGCAGGGTTGTGATAGTGAGGAAAAGAGTGCATTCAGACAGCAGTTGCAGGACCTACTAGATAAAGCAGGACAACATGAAAGGTGTTGATAATGGGTGGCTTGAATGCACATATCAGGACAGACAGAACAGGATATGAGGAATGCCTGGGTCCACATGGGTGGGACAAAAGGAAAAAAGAAGGAGAGGCCATCCTAGACTTCTATCTAGAAAATGGCTTGATAGTAGCCAACACATGGCTCAGAAAGACAGATAGGTTCATAGGTTCATAGGTTCATACTAGGCTATCTGCCCTAGGGCATTTATAAGCCTAGCCAGAATGTGTTTGGCTTTCGCCACCCATTTTAAATTTATTTTGCTATGCCCTTTTTCGAGGTTAGTATACTGTGCCTCTGTCTAACAGTGACACAGAAGTGATACCCGGGGTAAACCTACGATCTCCCATCCACTCATCAAGATTCCTCTTGAAGAGAGTCAATGAGGGACTCTGCCTAACCTGGACTGGGATTTTATTCCAGAGTGAAGGGAGCCTCTGGGTTATGAATCTGTCCCTCCAGCATGTCCTATTTATTTCATTGCTGAGGTTCAAGTCTCTCGAGCGTAGCGCGATGGGATTTGGATTTTCTGAGGTGCAGCATGTCCATTAATTCCGGGTTGGACATGGCTTTATACATCAGGCACAGATCGCCTCTGAACAGGCGGTATGCCACTGAGTAGAGCTGGAGTTTCTTTAACCGGGCAGCATATGGCGTCTGTTTGAGCCCTTTGATCCTCTTGGTGAGGTACTTTTGGGGTCTTTCCAGTTGCTGCAGGTGTCTGGTAAGGTACATCCCAAAGGGGCATTGTACTCAATTATGGGCCTGATGAGGGATGAGTAAAGAGGCACGATGACATCCCCTGATCTAGATGTGAATCCCTTCATGATTAGGTGGGCTGTATAAAATGTTTTTCTAACCACTTTGGCCACGTGGTTGTCAAATGAGAGATTGCTATCAACTTGGGTCCCCAGGTCCCTAATTACTTCTTCTGTACTTAATGGATTACCACCTATGTGGTAATTTGTGGGCACGTTGTTTTTGCCAAAGGGATGACTATACACTTTTGGCATTTAGCTTGAGGCCATGGCTCTGGCACCAGTTGTCTGTTTCTATGAGGCCCTTTTGGAGGATGCTTGTGTCGGCTGGAGAGTCGATTATGGCACCCAGTTTGCAGTCATCTGCGAACTTGGTCAGCCACAGTCCTTCTGTGTTGGCCTGTACCTCTGAGAAATATATACCGAACAAGAGAGGTCCCAGGACTGAGCCTTGTGGGACACCACTTGTAACTGGTTTGGAGTCTGACATGGCTCCAGCAATTCTAACCATGTGGGTTATGTCCTTGAGCCAGTTTGCAATCCATCTAGTGACATAGGGGTTTATATTTAAGCTGGTGAGCTTATCTATAATGCCCGAGTGGGGTATTGTATCGAAGGCTTTTGCGAGGTCCAGGTAGGCTGGGTGGACCACCTTCCCCTCGTCAATGGCCTTGGTGACTGTTTCAAAGAAATCAACCAGGTTTAAGAGGCAGGATCTGCCCTTAACAAAGCCGAACAGGGTAGGATCCAGTGTCTGTAGGTCCCCAATATCTTTATTTATGAGGTCCATGATGATCCTTTCCATAGCATTGCAGACCAAGCTAGTCAGGCTTATGGGGCGATAGTTTCCAGGATCCGTTGAGGCACCACCTTTATGGAGAGGGACCACTGTTGCTGTATGCCACTCTTTGGGCACATATCCTGTAGTAAGGCTGAGATTGAACAGTAGTTTTATGTTTGGGTTTAGCTCTTCTTGGAGTTCATGTAGGATGCAGCCGGGACACCGTCTGGTCCCATTGATGCTGTGTTTTTGCTTTGGAGAGGCGGCTCTTACCTGAGCATCTGAGATGTCAGGGGCAGCACTCTGCTGGGATAGATATTTGCCCTTTTGGTGGGAGGGGAGAAGTTTGCGCTGAACCTGTCAGCTAGGATGTTGGCAATGTCTGTGGGTTCGGTGTATTTTTTGTCATTTTGGACTAATTCTGAGCATATCTGGGAATTACCACCCAGGTTCCTAACATAACTAAAGAAAGCCTTGTGATTATCCTTAGTGTCCTGTGCAATTTTTCTCTCGAAGCTGGCCTTAGACAATTTTATGAGTGCCCGTAGTTTTTTGCTAATACTGATTAGTGATGCCTTCCCTTTTTGGGATTTTGCTCTATCATTTAATAGCTTCCTCCTTCTATTGTATAGTTTGTTTATGGCTGGGGTCCACCAGACAGGACGTCTGCCTTTGGAGAACTGGGTCTTGATTTTATTTGGGATCGCATGATCCATACATTCCTGAAGGTGTTCATAGAATGCGTTTATAAAGGATTCTGCGGTCTGGGCCGTATTTTCCACAGGCCCGGGGACTTTGAAGGATTCCACCTCGGTTTTGACGAGTGTGAAATTTGCTTTAGAGGAGTTTTTCACTGTGGTTTTCTGGGCAGGGGGTGGGGTCGGAATGTGAATATCCAGTGAGATTAGTTTATGGTCTGATCTTACCAGTGAGGGATACACTTCTGGTCTGGAGCATAGAGTCCCCATGTTGGTGATGATCAGGTCCAGTATGTTTTCCCCTCTTGTGGGAGTGGTAACAAGTTGTTCCATAGCATTTGAGTTTATAAATTCTAGGAACCTTTGGGCTAGGGTGTTGGAGCTAGAGTAATGCTCCCAGTCTATGTTTGGGTAGTTGAAGTCACCCAATATAATGGTGTTTGGAGAGACCTTCATATTTTCCAGTGTTCTCAGGAAGGCTGAGTGGGGTTCCTGGGTTTGGGAGGGTGGTCTGTAGCAGGCTATAAACTGGAAGGCAGTTTTACCCACTGTTAGTTGCACATGGATAGTCTCTGATGCTTCGTGCTTTGCCACCAACCTGGAGGTGTGGGTATCTTTGATGAATATTGATACTCCCCTCCTTTTGTGGTTCGGTCCAAGTTTTGGGGCCGAAAAGCATGGTATGAGGTATAACCTGGTAGTGCTGGGGTGCTCTCGGGAGCCCTGAACCAGGTTTCTGTTACTGCACAGATATCGATGTTCTCCATGCTAAGGAGAGTTTTGAGTGCGTGCATCTTGAGGTTTAGACTTCTGGCGTTGAGTAGCATTACTCTTAGTTTCTTATCCCTTGTGATACCTATGGAGGTGGGTTTGTCTTTTGAGCCTTGCCTAAAAAAGGCACTATGGGGGTAGCAAGAGCCTTTGCCAATATCCGAAAGCCCAGGGGTGACAGGTGCAAGTGTGGCCAACATGCAACTCAGGTACTCTCCCATCTAGTAAGAAAAGGGCACTGGGGTAGAATCAGTGATTGCAAAGTCATCCCCAGTGAAACAGTCACTCAGAGCATAAACCACTGGTTGCTACAATCATCTGCAAGCAATGGTTGGAGAAGGCTCTAAGGTGAACAGAGACCAGGCTGAAGACCTGGAAATTGACTGGAGAGAAGCTGTTCAAGGAATTATGCAGGGCTCTAGCACCCCAAGAAGAGGAGGAAATAAGTGGAGACGAAGAAGAATGACAGTGCCTCAAAACAGCATATGTGAGGACTACAGAACAGATATGCAGCTGACCTAGGTATGGAAATAAGGTACATAAGAAAAGCTGGTGGTAGAATGCAGACATCCAGGAAGTCATCAAAAGAAAGAAGGAATGCAGGAAAAAGTGGGAAATAGAAAAGATAGACAAGGCTAGGAAGGAATACTTGTTGCTAAGAAAGAAGCTAAGAAAGGAATTGCAGTAGCAAAGAACAGGAAATCAGAGGCAGTCTATCAGCTTTTGGAAACTGACTCAGTAGGTGGCACAAGGAAAGTATATCAGGTTGCAAGGCAAAGACAGAAAGATAAAGAATATATTCAGTCGCACTTCATAAGGAATGCCAGCAACAACCTATTCACCAGTCCACAAGACATATGGGGTGGATGGAAGGAGTACTTCCAGCAGCTTCTAAATGAAGAAAACCCCACAAAGAGAAAGCATATGACAAGGGCCCAAGAAAGCTGATTTGGGCAGTATTACAGTGGTTCAAAGTCCCAGCAACATTGGTAGAATTAGTGCAGGCTATGTACAAGGACACAATGACTCAAGTGCAAACAGTGTTCGGTCTCACAGAGGAGTTCCCAGTGGGAGTGGGTGTGCACCAGGGTTCAGCTCTGAGCCCACTGCTATTCATACTGGTGACGGGCTACATTAGCAAACAGGTCAGAGGGGACAGATCAACAAAGCTGCTTTATGCAGACCATGTGGTATTACAGGCAGACTCTGAGCTAGAACTTCAGCAAAGGATAGGAGAATGGAATGCAAAACTGAAGGCACATAAGATGAAACCAAGTACATATAAGAGAGTGGTGATGGCTGCAGATTGGGGAAATCATAAGAAGCTGAGAAGTGAGATAGAAGGGAAGATAGTAGAACAAGGTAACAGCTTCAAGTATCTGGGAGGGGTGGTTGAGGAGAAGGGAAGTCTGAATGAAGAGGTCAAGGCTAGAATCAAAGGGGCTGCAGTCAACTGGCATAGAGTGTCAGGTGTAGCGTATAACAGAAAAATGCCAAAGAAGCTGAAAAGTAAGGTGTACAGAACAGTGGAGTGACCAGTACTACTGTATGGTACAGAAAACTTGTCAGTAAAAGCAGAGCACATGAGAAAGCTAGAGGTGATTGAAATGAAGTGCCTGAGAAGGGTGGTAAGATGCACACTGTAGGACAGATGAAGAAATGAGGATATGAGAGCAGATGTCAAAGTAGCTCCAGTGTGGAACAGATCAGAGAGAACGGATTACAGTGGTTTGGGCACCAGTGCATAAAGTCAGAAGACAATCTGGTGAAGAAGATTTGGGATAGACAGGAAGAAAGTAAGAGGAAAGAAGGGCATCCAGCAAAGAGGTGGATGGATTGTGTGAGAGAAGATCTGGGACAGTCAGGCATGAGTGTTGAAGAAGGCAAGAGTGTAGCATTGAATCGACAGAAATGATGACAGTTAACACAATACCCCAACCCCATGGAGAAAATGGGGAAAAAGGTATTGATGGTGATGACTCTGGTGTTTTTTGTGATCAGTAACTGATGACCTTTTCTAGGTAAGTAAGTTACTGTCGTGGTTCAATGGGACATTTTATAAAAATATAAATGTCTACAATGTTTTTTAAATAATTGTTTGAATATTGTCAACAAGTATACATTTTGGGTAGCAAATCCTGACTGCTTTGCAGGCTGATTTAATAATGACTATGCATAAGGCTGACTGTTAAACTAGTGATATGGAGGCTTTGTATAGTCAGGTTAGAAAATTAGCTTGTTTAATTTTTCCTGATAGGAGTTGATGATTACAAGACAGCTAATCGTTATACATCGGAGGACACAATGATATCAGATTAGTATTATAGGCAGATGATGACATTGTTGCACTAAGTTTTTAAGAATCTTAAAGGTACTCAGAACGTTCTTGTTACAGCATCATCCCTGAAGAGTCTTACATAAGTGTATAGATTTATCAAAAAACAAGTCAGCAGAGCAACAAATATTCTACTTCAAGGTCTTCTTGTCTGTTAATAACTACTATAAATGCCAATAAGAAAAAGATCCCAACTCTGAAAGTCTGGACTAAATTGCAAAATCCTTGATACTCTGGGCATCCAACAATCATGTCTAAAACATGTGGGCCTGGTACTATATGGCTATCCTGGAAAATACTAAGCTTTGAGATTTAGAGGCTGTATAGTACAGTGAGAGATGATGTTCCTTTTTTGATAAAAAGACCATTTTCTGGGAATGTTTAACAAGAATTAAGCTCAGACTCTAGTAGTGCCTCATCTTATATGTACACCTGCCACCACCTACCTTTCTTCATCTTAATATTTCAGACATTTCCTGAATAAAACGTTACCTGCATTGTCAGAATGCAGCTCTGATGAATGGCTTTAGCTATCATCGAGATGTCAGTCATACTCATTAATTTTTCTCAACATTTTCTCCTTCTGCATCCTTGGAAGCCATCCTAGCAGACACAACCTACATTCCAGTATTCCCTCCACAGTGGAATGGATATTTACCAGTCACTTCTATAGATATAACGTGACAAGAGTGAATAATCCTATTTTCAGTAACCATTGCTGTCTGTCCACTGCCTTCTCACTCAAATAAAGGAAGCTGTTGTGAAGAATAGCTGAATGTAGCCACTATCAACTGGACTAAGAAAGTTGAACAAAATGACCGTAATGTGGCATTGGAATGTTGGCTTAACAACCAGCTAATAATACAAAATGATTACTATTCAGTCAAACTGAGATGTATTACTGGGAAACCAGCAGTATGCCTCACCCTAGAGAGTAGGAGTGCCTTTAAAAATTGTTTGGGTGTTTGAAAGAAGCAGAAGGCTGGTATCTCACTGGTGGATTATAAGCAGTGCTGTAACATTTACGACCCCTTCAAAAGAAAGGATAACAAGGTAAATGCATGCTTTCTAAAAGAAGCGACAACTTGCCTTGCTGAGAAAGTCCAGGAATTTCAGGAAAGAAAATAAAAATCTGGATGACAGGGGGAAACAGTAGGTAAAACTCACTACAAGTATCAATGCTAGCAGTCTGCTGACCCTAAAAGTGTGGTGTATTACTTTGCAAAATCCTTCAGGCAGTGTTTGGGGTTTCTTGGTCTCATGATGCACAGCCCCAATAAAATGGCTGCTGAAATTTTGTTTAGCTACTCCCTGGACTTTCACTCTCTGGAATGTCTATCTCCATGGTAAGCAAGTAGCTGAGGAAAGTTTCCCTGTATGCATGAGAGGCTTCAGAAGGCCTTTGTCCTAAACTGATCTTGGCATGTAACACCTTAATTATTGTGTCCCTGCAACATGTTAGAAACACTTTCCTTGCTACTATTATTTTTCTAGGTTTTTAGAAGTCAGTGTATATTATTCCATTGCTAAAACAGGGGATGGACTGGTCTTCATAGCGTTTCCTTTATAGGTTCATAGGATCATAGGCTAATGGCTTAAGAGCCCTTACAAGCCTAGCCAATATAACCCAATTTTACCCAATATATATGGCCCCTATTGGCAAGAGGATAGCATGGAATTGTGCCTATGTATTGAGTATCTTACAGATTGCCCCTATCAATAAGTGACATAGGCACTACCCCAGGTGTTAATTTGTGATTCCCCATCCTTTGATCCAAATTGCATTTGAAGAGGGCCAGGGAAGGGTTCTGCTTAATGTGAATAGGAAGGGTCTATATTACATAGTCGAAGTTCCATTACTTCAACTACCATATGTACGAACACATATGTTCGAAGTTACAGAATTTCGACTATGTATAAAAAAATAAAAAAAGGGGAAAAGAAAATAAAAGGTTATATGCAGGGAGGCAAGCCCCCTGCACCCCCCCACTCTTTAAATATACCAACTCCGAGGTTGTGCTACAGTACAGTAAAGGGAAAATTTCTCTTACTGCACTGTAGCGTGACCTCGGAGTTGGTATATTTAAAGTACATCATGGGTGGGGGGTGCAGGGGGGCTTGCCCCCCTGCTTACAACCCTCAGGTATGTTCTTTTTTTTTTCTTTTTTCTTTTTTCTTTTCCAATCGAAGTATGACAACTTCGAACTTATGGTTTCGACCATATCACATTCAAAGTTGTCATACTTCGACTATTTAATATACACCCAATAGGAAGTCTGTTCCAAGGAAGGGGTAGTCTCTGAGACACATTTTTGTCTCTCCAGCATATTTTGTCTGAGTCGCTGACTAACTTTAGATCTCTAGATTGGGTGACCCTCATGTTGCTTGAATTGTGGATGTGTAGCAACTCCAGCAGGACCGGATTTGTGAGTCCCTTATAGGTCAGGCATAGGTCATCCCTTAATAGTTGGTAGGAGACAGAGTAAAGGGATAGGGCTTTTAGTCTATCCACATAGGACATGTTGTTTACACCCTGCATTTTCTTTGTAAGGAACCTCTGAGGGTGCTTCATCTGCTCTAAGTGCCTAGTCAAGAATATTCCAAATGGTGCATTGTACTTGATTATTTATCTAATGATGACTTAGTACAGAGGGACTATCATTTCCTTAGATAAATACATACATACAAATATTTCAAGCATGGGCATTAATGCCCTTCTATCTTGCCAATATACCAAAACACTTGTTCCCATAATGTGTCCAGGCTGTTCTTAAAAAATCTAAACTAGTACTTGCGTTTATGTAATTAGGTAGTCTGTTCCATGCATTGGCTACTCTGTCAGAGAACCAACTAGCACACTTCTCATTCCTATAGAATCTTCTACATAGGTTGTCTGATGATTGTCTAGTACTTTTTGATAATCCCAAACATTCCTAAAGGTAGTTGTTTCTAAATGCCCTATATACCTGAATAAGACCTCCTCTTAGATATCTGTAAGAGACACTGTACAAGTTCAGATATTTTAGTCTTTCATAATAACTTAAATGTTCACATCCATGGATGCCCTTGGTATATTTCCACTGTACTCTTTCCAGTTTACTCATGCTTGTTTTCTTATATGGTTTCCATATTGTTATTCGATACTCAAGTCTGGGTCTTATGTAACTAACAAACAATTACTTCATTATTTTTGATTTCCTAGACTTTATAAATCTTTTTTATACAACCTATGGTTTTATAACTATCATTAACCAATTGGTTAGCATGATTAGAAAAACTCATAGCTGAATCTACCCATATACCCAGGTCCTTAAATGAGTGTACAGTTTCAATCACTGTGTGCTGTATTAAATATTCACCTTTCAATTTATGTCTCCCAAATCCCATATGCTTAGTTTTAGATGTATTTATCAACATATTATTATCCTGTGCCCAAATGGTCAATTTAGTCAAGTTATTTTACAGACATGCCATATCAGTAACACATGTAATCAGTTAACCCAATTTCAGGTTGTCTGCATACAGATGGTAGAACACATCGGATGAAAAAGTTAGGTCTGAAAGATACAATCTAAACAAGAAAGGGCCTAGGACAGAGCCCTGTGGGACACCCTGACTGTAACCAAGGTTTTCACCTGTCCAGTTGGTGTGTGATACTTGCCATGTCATATTTGTAAGCCATGCAGCTATCCATCTTATCAACAGTACATCAATACCTAGTTAGTGTTTTGTGTATGACCCTGTCAAATGCTGAAGTTAAATCTATATAAATTACATCACAGCACAATTTTTCATTCATAGCTGTTATTATATTATCATAGAACATCATGTTAATGGTGGTAATAGATATGTTTTCAACATATAGGTTCATAGGTTCATAGGTAGGTACTAGGCTATCAGCCCAAGGGCCTATGTAAGCCTAGCCAGCAAGGTTCCATGGCTTACGCCACCCAAGAAAGTTATTTTGCTGTGCCACTGTCGAGCAGAGACACATAAGTGATCCCCAGGGTACATTTCCTATTTCCCATCCACTCATCAAGATTTTTCTTGAAGAGTGCTAATGAAGAACTTTGCTTGACATAGATGGGTAGCTTCTTCCAGAGTATAGGAAGTCTCTGGGACAGGAATCTATCCCTCCAGCGTGTCCTGTTTATTGTGGTGACAAGGTTTAGGTCCCTAGAGCGTGTAGCTCGGAGGGATTAGGATTTCTTTAGGTGTAGCATATTCAACAGCTCTGGGTTTGACATAGCATTATATGTTAGGCAGAGATCACCTCGGAGTAGGCAATATGCTATGGAGTAAAGCTGGAGTTTTTTGAGGCGGTCAGTGTAGGGCATTTGTTTGAGGCCAGTAATCCTCTTTGTGAGGTACTTCTGTGGCCTTTCCAGCTGCTGCAGATGTCTTGTGAGGTACATTCCAAAAGGGGTGTTGTACTCTATAATGGATCTAATGAGTGACGAGTTGGGGGGAACAATGACCTCTTTTTTCTTGGATGAGAACCCTTTTATGATGAGGTGTGCCACGTAGAAGGACTTCCTGACTACTGTGGCGATGTGACAATCAAAGGAGAGACTACTGTCCACCTGGGTCCCAAGGTCTCTTATCACGCATTCGGTGTTAGGTAGATTGCTGTCTATGTTGTAGTTCATGGGTACAGAGTTTTTACCAAAGCTGATGACACTGCACTTTTTGACACTGAGCTTGAGGCCATGGGTCTGACACCAGGCATCTGTCTCAGTGAGGCCCTTCTGTAGGATGTCCACATAATTTGGGGACTTGACTATGGCTCCTAGTTTGCAGTCATCTCTGAACTTCATTAGCCAGAGGCCTTCTGTGTTAGCCTCTACTTCAGAGAAGTAGATACCAAACAGGAGAGGTCCCAGGATGGAACCCTGTGGTACTCCACTTGTCACTGCCTTGAGGTCAGATTTGGAGTCTGCAACTTTTACAGTGTGGGTTCTGTCAGTGAGCCAGTTGGCATCCCGTCTTGTGATGTAGGGATTTATACCTAGTTTAGTGAGTTTAGCTATAATTCCAGAATGGGGGATGGTGTTGAAAGCCTTGGCGAGGTCAAGATAGGCTGTGTGAACCACCTTACCCTCATCCATGGCTTTGGTGGCTGCCTCAAAGAAGTCAATCAGGTTCAGTAGGCATGATCTGCCTTTCACAAATCCGAACTAGGTGGGATCCAGAGTTTGGAGGTTACCAATGTCTTTGTTTATGAGTTCCATGATGATACGTTCCATGGCCTTGCAGACCAGGATCGTTAGGCTAATAGGTCGATAGTTCTCAGGATCAGTGGTGGCTCCCCCTTTGTGGAGTGGGATAACTGTTGCTGTTTGCCATTCAGTGGGCACAAAGCCTGATGCGAGGCTATTATTGAACATGGTGCTTAAGTGGGGAGCCAGTTCGTTCTGAAGTTCATGTAAAACGCAGCCTGGGATGTTGTCCAGTCCCATGGATGCTGTGTTTTTGGCTTTAGAGAGTGCAGTTTTTACCTGCATAGTTGTGATTACAGGGACTCTGCATTCTTCCTGTATAGATATGGGCCCTTAAGGGGGTGAGGGGGGGGGTAAAGTTAGCACTGAACCGATCTGCCAGGATGTTGGCAATATCAGTTGGTTCTGTAATTTTCGTGCCTTTGTGCTGTAATTCAGAGCAGATCTGGGTGTTGCCATCGAGATTCTTGACATAGCTATAGAATGCTTTGTGGTTGCCCTTGGATTTAGTGATGATTTTGTTTTCGTAGCTAGCTTTGGAGGATCTTATAAGGGATCTCAGCTTCTTACTAAGGCTGACCAGGGGGCTCTTCCACTCATGGGATTTTACTCTCTTTTGCAACAGTTTCTTCCTTCTGTTGTACATTTTGTTTATTGCAGGGGACCACCAAATTGGCTTCCTTTTTTTTGGAGGATAGTGTCTTGGTTCTGTTTGGGATAGCACGATCCATGCACTCATGTAAGTGCTTATAGAGTGCATTTGTGTAGGATTCAGCAGTTGTAACTGTATTGTCCATCTGCATGGGTGTCATGAAGTTCACCACTTCTGTCTTAAGAAGCATGAAGTTGGCTTTGGAGAAATTTTTTACTGTGGTCTCCTTAATGGGGGGTGGGGGCGGGATGTGGATTTCAAGGGTGATAAGCTTATGTTCGGATCGGACCAATGAGGAGTTGACTTCAGGTGTGGAACACCGGTCACTCATGTTGGTAATGACTAGGTCTAGGATATTGTTGCTCCTGATGGGGGTGTGGATAAGTTGATCTAGGGCATTGGAGTTTATGAATTCCAGAAAGCGTTGAGCTAAGGAGTTGGTACACGAGTAGTTTTCCCAGTTAATGGTGGGGTAGTTGAAGTCGCCCATTATTAGGGTGTTTGGCTGAACCCTAATATTTTCCAGTACATCAAGAAAAGAGGAGTGGGAATCCTGGGGCATGGTGGGGGATCTGTAGCAAGCTACAATTTGGATTGCAGTTTTGCCCAGAGTTAGTTGCACTTGGATAACCTCGGATGCATTATGCTGAGCAACTAGCCTGGAGGTGTGGATATCCTTAACACACCTCCACCTTTGGAGTTTCGGTCCAGGTTACATGGCTGAAAAGTGTGGTTTGAGTTATAGCCTGGTAGTGCAGGGGTGCTCTCTGGAGCCTTGAACCAGGTCTCAGTCACTGCACAGATATCGATGTTCTCCATTTTAAGGAGTGCCTCGAGTGAGTGCATTTTGAGATTTAGACTTCTAGCATTGAGTAACATTACCCTCAGTTTTTGCTTGCCTGTTCCTGTTATGGTGGTGAATTTATTATTAGAACCCTGCCTAAAAAAGGCATTATAGGGGCAGCAAGAGCCTTAGCCAGTATCCGGAATCCCAGGGGTGACAGGTGCAGGCCATCTGTGGCAAAGCATCGTGGTCTGTCGACCATGTCATCCCAAGCAGACAGATACTGGATCCCCTTAGAATGACACCAGAAGCTTAGCCAATTGTTGAAGTCAATCATTTTGTCCTTGTACTGTTGTATCATTCTGGGCAATGGCAGAATGCTACTCAGGGCTAGGGTCATACCTGCCTGGGCTACAAGATTGGAGAGCTCTTCCATGTCTCTTTTCATGTAGTCCAGGGAGGTACGTCTCAGGTCATTCACACCAACATGGACAATGACAGAGTCATATTTGTACTTGTTGTGGAGTGACCTGAGTGCATGGGTTATGTGGTGGATCCTGGCACCTGACAGGCAGCTGACAGTAACCTTCTCCTTGTCTTGCCTGGTGAGTGGGACATCAGTGTGCCTGATATGCATGCTGATATATGGTTTCAAGTCCCAGCCTATCCATTTCTGACAATAACTTATCCAATATTACCTCCTACATTATTTTTCCACAACATGAAAATAAACTTAAGGGTCTATATGACTCTGGGTTAGTCCTACTCCCCTTTCCCTTAAAGACAGGCTTAACAAGTTCATATATCCAATGTTGAGGAATCTCCCTATATTTCCTTGGATCTGGATGCCATACTTTTACTTATAAGTTATGCCACATAGAAGGACTTCCTTACCACTGTGGACACATGGCAGTCAAAGTTCAGGCTACTATCTATCTGTGTACCAACTCATGCATGCTACTATTGATGTTGTAACTTGCAGGGGTATCTGACTTCCCAAAGGGTATGATAATGCATTTTTTCATATTTAGTTTTAGGCTATGGTTCTGGCACCAATCATTTGTCTGATCTACATCCTCCTGAAGGATATCTACCTCAATGGGGGATTCAATGGTTGCTTCCAGCTTGCAGCCATCAGCAAACTTTGTCAACCAGAGGTTTTTCCACATTAGCCTTGATTTCAGAGAAGTACATTCTGAACAGGAGTTGTCCATGGAGTGTTTCCTTTCTAAAAATAGCCGAGAAAATGATAACCACACAAATTAAAAACACGTCAGCTCACATCAACTTTTGAGTGAACAGCAATGAGGCTTTATATGCACTGTGCTGTTACTCTACAGAGGTTGGTAAGTTGTCATGAATATTATTCATAGACTCAAATAAAAGTAGATCTTCAAACATATGATCTATGATACTATTTATTGAGACAGGATGGTTCAATGCACCAGTAAAGATTTAAAAAAGTGAAAAGCCATAGACATTCAGAAACCATTCCATAAGGGCTCATTTCCATATATCCCATGGCGTTCCACTACAACAGTCTTAAGGTGTTATACAGTGAAGAACTGCGCTTATTTGGTTATTATTTACTGAGCATTTTTAAAAATTAAGACCACTGGCCAACTTTTTCCATCTAAAGGAACAGTCCACATGTTCCATGCAACACTGGATAGATTTCATCTACTCCTGCAGTCTGTATAAGGCATGACTTATTTAATAGCTGCAGTGACTTCATCTACAGAAATGGACCCAATAGATCAGCTGCATGTTTCAATGAATGGCTTACCCACTGGTTTCATTATTTCCTTAGAGTGTTCCTTTTAACTCCTAAAAATGTCCCTATTTGAATTCAGTTTACCTCCATCCTTGCCTAGACCAGCCTGGGCTGTGTCCTTCCTCACTTCCTGAGTGACCAGATGATTTTCAGAATCTCTGATTCTTCTTTGAGTCCATCTGAAAGCCATTTTCCATGGTATTGCCAAACATCTCCTACATTCAGAAATTCACTTCACTTCACTGATTGTTCCTGATGCTACCTTATTGCATTAAAAATATCTATTGGTCAAATCTGGAGACCCCTCTCCCCACCACACACATACACATTAGCACTTCAATGAAGACCTCATTCTTTAACTCGGCACTTTCTACTGTGGCTTTACTGTATGTGGTTTTAGGCCATATAGTTATTATTACAAAAACTGCTGAGTAGCTTTTGACTACAGCTCCTTGCTGGCTGCTCACCTATTAAGGTATTGAACAGGGTTCATTTTTGGTCTGTATACCCCTTACTTCTCAGAAAAGGAATATGTTTTCTTGAGGTGAGAATTGAAACCCACATGTATTGAAACATTGGCTAGGTATTTGCAGCATGCCCTTAATGCATGTCTGGGTTTCCCCAGGTAATTCAACTATCACAATGGCCACAGTTCACTACAAAATTATGACTGAATGAACATATAGCCTCATGTCTGGTGACACAACTACAACATTAGTCATTGACCTTTGGCTCAAGTGGGATATAGTATTCAGTAAATTTATTAGCATCATTATACTCAGATGTACTTTTTATGGAAACCCAACACTAGCAGTGTCACCAGACAAGCTCATATCAGGTGAGTGGTGGTTCCTAGTCACACTCTTCCAGGTGTCTCCATCATTCAGATGAAGATTAAAGTATATTAGCATAATTAAAGAATCTGTTGAGTTCTGCACCCATGGTTTATGAGATGGTCAGCCTGAATAGCTTAGTGTAGAAGCTCAGACAATAGGAAGAGTTTTCCTTTCTACATCTTGTAGTAACATTGAGGTGACCTATTCCTCTACTGGCATAAATTCCAACTGTGCAGTTGGGGACTTAAGAATATTTCCACATCCACCCTTGGCATCTCCAACAGGACTGTTTATGATTCATCTTGTTGCTCTTCCTCCAGTAACATTGGCATCATCATTTCTGTCTTTTATACAGTATGTGATTTCTTCTATTCAGCCTATTATCTTCCCTACAAACTGTGTAGAATGTCAGTTCATCTGCTTTACCATGCTGTACCATTACTACAGCTTCTGGCTATGAACTTTCTTATGGCTTGCTTCTGGATTCTTACTTTGTTTTAAGTTGTAGTAACTAGAATAGTAATATTTTTGTCTCTGTTTATTTATTTCAAGCATTTCATTCACATTATACTGATTTTAAGACATTGTAAATGTAGCTGAGTAGGCAAGCTGCTTTTTAACGTTTCACCCATCAAATATTAAGCTGGTGAAAGACTCAGTCCCTGAAGTGGAATGTTCCTGTATTAAAACATTGCAAGATGATCAACTTCATAGATATTGGTACAGCTCTTCCTTGTAAGATTCTTCACTGTTTGGCTAATTATCTGTACACGTCCATTGAATGTACAGATAGTATATATTGTATAACATGTTTCTAAATTATATTCATATGCAAATCTTTTGACTTGATCCATAGGCAACTGGTCAATTCCATTGTATAATCCGAGCTCTTATACCATTCCGACTGGAATGTGCTTGTGAAACAAGTGGCTTTTTATCAGCTCAGTGCATTAGTGTTGACACATTTGTAACTAATATTTTAAGTGTTTCAAAACTTTCATGTTGCTCATAGCTTCATTGCCATGTCACAAACAGCTTTAATAACTTTCTTTGTTGCTCAGTTATCTAATATATTAATTAGAAATGTTTCAAGACAGGGCATAATTTCTGGGGGGGGGGGTAGTTTCTGGACTTAGCATTTGCATAGCTGTTTAGATTTTTTTTTCTGAATTAGGTTTGTGACCCTCTAACATTACAGTATGAGATGTATTTCATATGTATTGCCCTGAATTTGAATTATTGTTAGTTAGCTAGATATTTTTCTGCTTTATTCTGTTCAGAAGTTTCATTGGTCACTTGCCATTCTCGTCGTGTATGGGACTGCACACAATGAGATCACAGATTATGCACATTCTACTATCCAGTTAATTGAACAAAAGCTCTTTGGAGCATTTCTGGTGCTGAAAAATTCTGAACAGAATACTATAGAATGTGTAACTTCCTAATAATGCATTAAGTATACACAATTTGGAACATTGTTCCTCTGGTCTTATGTGTCACAAACCCTGGTTTGCATCTAGTGTTGAGAATGGATTAACAACCCCCACTGCTCCAAATAGCCTTTTGATCTACCCTGCCTGGAACTACCTGTGGCCAAGTCCCTTCGTGGGTGTCTTCCCTCCAATTTTTTGGACTGTTTAAGTATGTCCTACTTAATTCTGATAAGATGTTAGTCAATATCTGTACTGTACTGTTGCTCCTGTAGTGGCTATCTCCCTTGCACATCCGTGGACCGCTCTCTACTTTCTCTACCTCCTGCCTAACCTGCTCTCTTCTCTTCCTGCCTTCCTCTATTTTCTGCACTCTGAATTGCACTATTTGCAGGTCCCCCTCTGCTCAGTGTCTTGTCTGTCCTACTCTGAAGTATCCCTACTTCATCTAACTACCCCATCTGACTATCCCCAGTTACTATATTCCTGCTCCTTTACCAAAACACTTATAGAGCTACTTAATCAATCTCACGCTGAGCCTCTGCTGGCCCCTTTCCAGCTCACTCATTTGTTAACCTTACCTGCTCTAACAGATTGTTTTGTTTTCTCTTCTGCTTCAGAGATTTTTCTCTGTGGGTGTAACAATCTACTGGTGACGCTCTCCTTGCCTTTTACTTGCTTTGACATCCTCAGCCTGTTACTGTTCACCATCTAATGTTTCTTTTCTTCTCTATCTCCCTCCCCACTGCCCTCCCCCTTTCTTGTCTTTCTCTTCTCGCTACTATTACTGACCCTGTCCATTTACTATCCTAGACTTTCCCCCACCCCTTCTTCCAACCCTATGAGGTAATTATGTATTTGAAAAAAAAAATAGGTAGTTTCCTAGATATATATATATATATATATATATATATATATATATATATATATATATATATTTCCTATATATATATATATATATATATATATTTCCTATATATATATATATATATATATATATATCCCATAACCTTTTGTGACGTTTTAAGCATGCTCACAGTTCTCTTGCACCATCTTTACTCACTTTCTCCCCCTTTCTGCAAGCAGACCCATGGTGTGCTGTAGATATCCATTGGTGAGCTCATATTTAGCTTCCAAGTTGGTTTCAATGTTCGCTGCTACTTTCCACATATAGTTGGTCTATGCCTTTTTGTTAATGAACTGAATGCTGTTTTTATTAATTAATTCAACTTGAGCCTACTTTTTTTCTCTGTATTCAACTACCGCAACTACTCTGTGACTTAATCAGCTGATAATTTGTAAGCTGCAGTCTCTTGTGCAAGTATATGACCTGATAATTTCATTGTGCAGTTATTGTTTTGCAGCAGGTGTTCAAATGCTGGTCTGAATATTTATTTTCTATTTAAGTACTGCTTTTGGCTGTCGCACAAACGTTAGTCTTATTATTTCTTTACTTTGTTAGTGTCTGACATCTTTGTCTTTTATCCCTGGCGACCGTGCAATTCTGGACAACATTGATACTATTGTTTAATTGCATACTAGGGGCCTTTACTCTGGGTTTGATCAGGTTTTCTACAATTAATCCAGTTTTAAGCTCCACTGTGTTCTTGGGCGCTTACACTGCTGAATTTGCCTGAGGTGGGTATACATTTGAGTTCTGCATGCTAGATGCTTAATGCTCTTATGGACGCCATGTACCATGTGCTGAATTGTGTGTTAACCAGTGGAACATCCCCTAAGGACAGTGATTCTGCCATTCTATCTCCCTGTTTTTACTCAGCAACCATAAAACTGGCTTTTAAACTGTGTCGACTTGAGTGTAAAGTAGTGGAATGTCCCCAAGGGCTGTATCCCTGCTCCTGGTATCTTTTTATCACCTTGTTTTAGTCAGCAACTGCCATTACTAGCTTTTTAACTGTGTTTGTTGGGGCATATTTCTCCCTACACCTTACTATATAGTACCTGTATGCCCAAACTGATTTTCTGATGTATTAAGTTTCAGTACACAGACTGTACATATCGCTACTCCTGGTATCTTTTTATCACCCTGTTTTAGTCAGCGACTGCTATTACTAGCTTTTTAACTGTATATTTTGGGGAATATTACTTACTACACTGTATTATATTCTACCTGTATGCCCAAACTGATTTTCTGATGTTGTATTTAGCCATAGTATACAAACTGTATATCCTACATTTATTTGCACTTTACTTGAATCTAAATTACTGGGCATTAGAACACTATAAACCACTGACTAATATCTGTTTTTGTATATTTGAACTGCTGAATTGCTTTTACAACTGACTATATCCTGCTGTTTTAACATAGAAAATAATATACCTGACACTGTATGTATCTAATTGTACTTACGCAATTGTATTTTATTACTGTTAGTTTTTACTGGATTGTCTCTCCCTTTATTTTTTCTCCCTAAATCCTACTCCCTCCCTCATCTCCCTACTCATTTCCCCTCATTACTTTCAACTCTCATACTCAAACTTGCACTCCTTCCCCACGCAACGCACTCAGAGGCTCCTGTATTTACTTTCTGTCTCTTACCCTCACCTGCAAACATCACTGTCTTACTCCACAGCACAATACATTGCACAGTCCCCTACATTTTTTTCACTAACTTACTTGCCTAGTGTTATACTCTCTCTCAAAGTTTACTCTTCTCCCTAATCCCCTTCTCTCTCTTTTTTTTTCTCTTTTTTTAGGTTAGCAAACAACCTCCACTCTTCCAAATAGCCCTTTGACCCACCCTGCCTGGAACTACCTGTGGCCAAGTCTCTTCATGGGTGTCTTCCCTCCAATTTTTTGGACTGTTTAAGTATGTCCTGCTTAATTCTGATAAGGTGTTAGTCGATATCTGTACTGTTGCTCCCGTAGTGGCTATCTCCCTTGCACATCCGTGGACTGTTATCTGCTTTCTCTACCTCCTGCCTAACCTGCTCTCTTCTCTTTCTGCCTTCCTCTATCTATTTTCTGCACTCTGAATTGCACTATTATTTGCAGTACCCCCTCTGCTCACTGTCTTGTCTCTCCTACTCTGAACTATCCCTACTTCATCTAACGATCCCCTCTGACTATCTCCAGTTACTATATTCCTGCTCCTTTAGCAAAACACTTATTGAGCTACTTAATCAATCTCACTCTGAGCCTCTGCTGGCCCCTTTCCAGCTCACCCATTTGTTAACCTTACCTGCTCTAACAGATTGCTTTTCTTTCTCTTCTGCTTCAGAGATTTTTCTCTGTGGTTGTAGCCCCGCTCCATTCGCCCTCACTACACTCAGGCTCACTTCGCTCTCCTACCCCCAATCTCACCTACCCCATTACAATTTCCTTTATACCATCCACTCCCTCCCCTTCCTTCCAAATCATTCACTAGCAAACAACTTCTTGTCAAACTCAAATTACATCACTTCCTTCCCTATTACTCCCAGTCAACAACCCTTCTACTCTCATTCTAACATGCAGCACCTCATTATCTCCACTGCACTCCTCCTAATTCTATCTGCTGTAACCTGTTATCACACACATCTTTCACATTCACTAATATGCTCTCCTACCTCCTACTCCTATGTCAATCAATCACACACATTCTCCTTTTACATCTCCCTACCTTATTCAACCTCTCCACCTCATGCCTTCATAAACTGTTTCTAGACTACAAATCCTCACACCTACCTACAAATATAAACCTAAATTACACAAACTACATTTACATACTACTATACTATCCCATCACAAAAATAACTTACTCATATCAGGGGACATCCACCCCAACCCAGGCCCCTCTCCCTCTCCTCACAACTACATACCCCTATTGGCTTCTACCTCCCCCCATCTCCACACACCTCTCACTATCCCCAGACTCATCCACTAAACTCATCCTTATCCAAGCACTTCTCTATATGCTCATTAAACATCCAAAGCCTAACTAACAAAATCACTGAGTTTCATACATGGTAAGCCCATACAACCCCTCACATCCTATCCTTATCAAAAACTTGGTTTAAGCCACATATCACTAACAATGAAATTCTCCCGCCAGGATGTAATATCTATCGCTCTGACAGATTCCCAAAAAAAGGGGGTGGTGTAGCCATCCTTCACTCCAATAACATTAACTTATCACCTTTCACCACACCCATCCCTGACTTCCACCCAGCTGAACTTATCATCCTAAATTGCCATCTCAATCCTCACAAGAAATTTGCTGTTTCTTCTATATATATCCCTCCTGGAAATAATTTGTCCACTCTAGAGAATATCCTATTCTGGTTTTCCCAAAATATTCCTTACAGAACCCTCATCTTAGGAGATGTCAACCTAGATTGGTCCAAACTTAAAACCGACTCTCCACAACTTAGAATCAATCTTCATGGCTTCCATCAACTGATATCTTCCCCCACCTGCCTCCATAATAACTCATCTACAAGCTCCATAATTGACTGGATACTTGCCATCTCACCCCACCACTACCACAACCCCACTACCTTACCTGAATGCCTTAGTGACCACCTCCCCACCTCTGTCCTAAGATACACCACCCAACCCTCCAAACCCCACCTTTACAGGGATTGACACAAACTCACTAACTTCAATATAGCCCAGTTCAACTCCATCCTTTCTAATATAGACTGGTCCATCCTCAGGCAAAGCCGTTACGATGATGCTGTCAATATGTTCAATAGCATCTTTCTGAATACTCTAAACTCCCTGGCCCCCTCTTGGAAGATCAGAATAAAATCCAGTTATGCTCCCTGGCTTTCCAAAGAAACTAGGTTCCTTATGCATAAAAGAGACAGTGCTTGGAAAGCCTGGATCAAAACAAAGGAACTACCTCTGCTACAGAAATATAGACAGCTTAGGAATCTTACTACGAAACAAACATCTGCTCAGCTCAATAGCAAATCCAACCATAGGAAATTTTGTTCTATTCTTAATAGTATTATTTCTCCTGGCTGTCCCAATAACCCCTGTCCTTACCCAAACATGTCCCCGCTGGAAACTGCTACCCTCCTCAATAAACATTTTATTGACACCATCCAAACATTCATACCTTCCAAATGTAGCACTAATCCTCCCCCTACTCCTCCCAACCCTCCTAACAAAAATCTATTCTCTTTTCACCCAGTCCCTATTTCCTACATCAAATCTCTTCTACAAAAGCTTAAACCCTGCTCTCCCTCCACTGACAATCTACCTCCTACCTTCCTCAAACTCGCTGCTGATTCCATTGCCTATCCAATATCTAGTCTAATCAATAGATCTATTCAGGAATCCACTGTCCCTACCTTGTGGAAATCCTTCTTTACTATTCCCCTGCATAAAGGTGGAAACTCTACAGAGCCATCTAACTACCGAACAATCGCCACTCTATCTTCCCTATCTAAGATTCTTTTTTTTTTTTCACATAAAGGAATGAATGAACAATATATGAAGACATGAATATGCAGGTAAGCCTAATACACTCTAAAACTCTAAAACACAAAAATGAAACAGAACAGATGAGGTGGCACTTAAATAACAGCACAGTGAATTAATAAAATAATAAATGTAATCAATGTAAAGCGCTTTTCGTTTGTGTAGCTTACACAAACTTCTTCAGACATGTAGTAGCAGATAGCGTGTGCCAGCCTAAAACTCTAAAACAGACAAAAGTATGTACAATATATACAAAAACTAAACTGAATTGAAACTAAACTAACTTGAACAAAACTAAACTATATTAAATTAAGTTAAATTAAATTAAATTAAGGTGCTACCATCTGGAAAAAGAGTAAAAAAAAAGGAACATTGAAAATTGGATGGATATCAGTGGAACTCTCAAGTAAACTTGAGGTGAGAGTCATACCCAATAACCAAAACATAGAGTATTGAAACTCTGAACTCAATTAGATACAAAGAATTAGGTTGAATAAGCCTTTCCAAACTTTTTCAAAGAGGATTTTTTTCCTAGGTCCCTTTGTGATAAGTTTCTGTGCTGCAATATATGTAAGGGCCATCTCCTTGAAGTTATTCCCACAAAGTTTGGTGCGATCTAACCAGTTTTTAGTGATATATAGTTTAATCAGGGAGCATAGAATGACTAGGACATGCATATCTAAACTAGAGAGTTTTACAGTGGGTATATGAAGGATCGCTAATTCCCAAGAAAGGGTAGATTTGTGGTATCCCATTTTCTCGAGACGGACTTTTAATGAAGTCCAAAGTTTATGAGAATATCTACAGAACCAAAGTATATGTAAAAGGTTGGCTTTTGAGAAGGAACAACACGTACAGGAGGGGGAATTCTTGGGGTCAAACCTATTAAGCACCGAAGGAGTGTAATACGTGTTGTTATTCACCATTAATTGTGTGTAGATGAGTTTTTTAAATGGAGAAAGTTCTAAAGTGGTTTTTATAGCAGATAGTTTTTGTTCCTTCGTAAGAGTGGTTCCACATTTGTCCCAGTAACTGGAGAAAAGACAACCCGAGTTATGTATTATGGAGTCCAAAAGATTATATGATTTGGAGAGCATTTTCTCTGAGCACGAAAAGGCATATATAATTTCATAAAGTTTGGCGATATCCTGACTGTTAGTCGGAATATAAGCGAATTTTGATGATACTAATTCTCTTATTTGAAGGAGGATAATTGTGTATTTATTATTGACCTGAGAACTAAGCGGAGGGCAGGAAGTGTTATATCCTTATATTGAAGAATGTCCCATACTATAATATCCTTAATGAGAGGAAAGTCCGAGAGATTGATCATCAAGTTATTGATCTTAATGTTAGGATTTAAATGGAGGGGTTGAAGTAAAGAAAAGATTTTGTCAAGGTTGAGGGATTTTATCAGAGATCGGAAGAGCTTAATTTTATGTTTTAACATATTGAATAATTTAGAATTGTTGAGAGTTTCTGGAGAAAGAAAGGGAAGAGCTTTGGGATTAAATTTATTGGCTAAAACATGTTGAAACCATAATTTTATCCAAGAAGGAGAAGAGTTATAGTCTCTCTGAGTTAGATTAGAGATGGACAGAATTCTATTTGCACAAATAATCATATAGTAAAGCTGAAAGTTAGGTAGACCCAGACCACCCCTATTCTTAGGGTAGATTAGCTTCTGATACGATATCCTAACTGATTTAGGAAACGAGATAAATTTGGCTAGTTCTTTATTAATCTTGGAGAAGAGAACATTGGATATTATAAGATTTGAAGCTCTAAATTGGTAAAGGAGTCTGGGTAAGATATTCATCTTCACTACAGCAGCTTTGGATAGAAGAGATAGGTTCATTTGTTCCCATCTATGAAGGTCTTGTAGGATTTTAGACCATGTTCTGATTAAGTTATTTTGGATCATGGAAGCTTGGTTATGATCAAAATGTATACCAAGATATCGAATATTGAAAGATGTCTGAAAGGGAGAATCCGGAAAGTAATGAGATTTATGACCTACAGGATTAATAGGAAAGATTTGGGATTTCTTAAGATTGATCTGGTAACCTGAAGCCTTCGAAAAATTATTAATAGTATTAATTATTTTACTTAGGTCTGTGTTGGGATATTGAAAATATAGATTGAGGTCATCTGCAAAAGCAGAGAACATTATATTAGTATTCAGGACTTTAGGAATTGAATGAAAAGAGTTTTGAGCAAAATAAAGGAAGAATGGTTCAATGAAGATATTGAAAAGGAAGAGGGATAGTGGGAAGCTTTGTCTTGTGCCATTTATGATTCTAATAGGTTTAGATAGGTTTTTGTTTATGTAGAGATATGTGGATGAGTTTCTATAAAGAATTTTAATCATATCAGAGAAACTACTAGGAATATTAAAATGCGATAAGGTTAGAAACCGAAAATCCCAATTAAGTCTGTCGAAGGCTTTAGAAGCATCAAGTGTTAACGCATATATCAGGTTTTTATCTTTTTTTGTAAATTGCATTAAGGAATCAAGGGTTAGAGTATTATCCCATGTGTGTCTTTGAGACATAAAACCAGCCTGATCAGGGGAAATTAAAGAGGGCATAATTCTTTTAAGTCTGTTTGCCAGAATGGCTGATAAAATCTTTATGTCAACATTTATTAAAGAGATAGGTCTATAGTTGTGGGGGTCAGTTTTGTCTTGCTTGCTTTTCAGAATCAGTATGGTTTTCGAGGTGTTCCAGTGTAAATCCAAGATACCATGTTTTATAATGAAATTGAATACCTTTAAAAGAAAAGGGGAAATTATTATATTGAAGGCTCTAAAGAAATCAGGGGTGAACCCATCAGGACCAGGGGATTTTCCTAGTTTAAGGTTGGAAATAACACTTTGGACTTCTTGAAGGGTCAGTGGGGCAGAAAGCATGGATCTCTGAGTTTCATCCGGGGAAGGGAACTTTAACGTATTCAAGAAGTTCTCCATCTGCGAGTTATGAGATGAGTCTACTTTCCTGCAATATATATCTGAGAACAAGGAAAAAAATAGATGTAATATTTCTGAATTGGATTTATAAATTTTGTTTTGGTATTGTAAAATAGAAATCCTGGGAGTACTTTGGTTGTTTTTTATTATTCTAGCAAGAGTTTTAGAAGGGATTTGCGCCCAGTCTGAATATGTTGCAATAAGTTTTTGATCAAGCAAGGAAAGATTTTGTTGGTGAAGTTCCATTAGCTCTTTTCGAGAATTTCTAATTGCTTTATCTAGGCCAGAATCTGGGCTTATTCTTAGTTTCTTTTCTAAGTCAGAGAGTTTTGAGATCAAGTTAGATTCCTTAATTTTGTAAAGTTTTTTATAATAAGAGGCTTTTCTAATCAACCTGCCTCTCAACTTGGCCTTGCATGCAGCCCATTGAATATCCAGGGGGATTTGTGAAAGACTAAGATTAGAGCCGAAGTCAACTAGAATTTCTTTAATTTCTTGAATTATGTCCTTGTTATGGAGTAAGTTATTATTTAAGGTCCAGTTAGCATAAATGGGTGTTGAGGGTGGCTTTGATGTGTTCTGTAGAGAAGTTTATTATGTGAGAGGAGAGGGATTCAGAAATTAGGAAGACGTCTAAACGTGACCAGGTGTTATAACATTTTGAATAATATGTGTAAATCTTATCCTTAGATGAAAAATCACTAAATGAAATAGGATCAATAAGGTTGAAGTCAGTTATAAGTTCCTCTAGGGCTAGAGAGGCTTGAAAGTTACATGAGGAAGATCTACTAGTACGATCTATGTTAGGATCTATGACAGCATTCCAATCACCACCTAAAATAAGTTGGTGATTGTAGAAAGTGAATAGCATGTTATGTAACTCTAGAATAAAAACTTGTTGCTGCGCACATGGGCCATACAAGTTGAGGAAGATAATAGGTTTGGAAGTTGAGATATGAAATAACACCATCTACCATTTTTGTCAGAATTAGATTCTGTGATTACACCCTGAAAGTCCCTTTTAATTATTATAGCAACCCCCTTTGAGTTAGAACTATCGCCTGCAGCAATTATAGATCTTATCCATTTTCTTTTAAGTTCTTTCAACCAGTCTTCTTTAAGCATGTGCGTTTCTTGTAAAAAACAAATAGCCTGCGATTTGAACAACAAATGAAGTAAAAGAGATTTTTTTTTATTTATTTTGTAATCCTCTTATATTCCACGAATCGATGGACCAAACCATGTTACTTAGCTAGTACTAATGTATAAGTCTGAGATATGGCTAAACCTTTTTTCGGAAATGATACCTTAGCCAAGTGAGAGGAGAGGGTATAGTGTAATATTAGGTACATCAAAGTAGTGGAGATCCACATCAAACTTTCAATTGTTGAAAATAAACTAATGACAGCAATGGTAGCACAGTACTCCTTCAGATATACCCCGGTGCGTAACCACCCCAACCCCTTAAGTGAAGAAATACTAAAATAAAAATAAAAGTAAGAGTAATATCGGACTTTAACAAACAGTTGAAGTTCACCATAAAAAATTAACACACAAACTAATCCATAAAGGAGCAGTAAAGTAAATACTAACACTGTACATATATACATATCAAACGCTTTCCAAAAATAGATCATACTAGAAATCTAACATGCATCTAAGAGTCACCATTAAAAGTAGTAGAGTATTAGAGTTCAGAGACACATAAGTATAACTATGTTAATAATGAGGGAAAGGATAGTCTTTGACACAGATTAAGCTTAATAGGATAGATAACCCATTTAACCCAATAAGTATACTGTCGGAGTTGTAACAGCTTGAAGAAATAAAGTGTAACATGTAGGAGAGCAGGTACTCTTTTGAAAGCGAAAAAAAAAAGTGTAAAGCTGGCAAATAAATGTATATATCATTAATTTATTTACCAGTGTAGACATACAGCTGTAGTAAATGTAGAAGACATGGGATAAGTAAAAGAAAGTGAGATAAGATAAAATAAAATAAAGGAGTCATATCCGGTGGCTTATGATGAGCGGTAGACTCAGATGTCAATACTATTGACAATTCTCAATTGTGTTTTTAGTATAGGTATTTTAATATAAGACCTAATATTCACTAACAGTAGCTATTAACAAGTGTATGTTTTAACTTTAAATGTTATAACAAACTAGCAACACTATATTATAAGGTATACACCTGTTAAAACCGTATCAAACCACAATTTAATATGCTAAATCTGATAAATATATGATCTAGCTTCACACATACGATGCTAGATACTGATTATCAGAGAAAAGTAACGATGAGTAAATAACACATTTAAATGTAAATGTGATAGAACAGGCATAAATAACAAGTTGATTCTTGAAAAATGCATTCACTCACAGCTTCTCAACTACCTCCTCCAACATAACCTACTCACTCCTACTCCACATGGTTTCCATTTAACCACAGCACAGCTACCGCACTCTTATCCTTCACACATACCATTGCTGAGGCCCTACATAACAATAAACTCTTATCTTCTCTCTTCCTTGACCTTTCCAAAGCATTTGATACAATCTCCCACCCTCTACTACTATCTAAACTTGCAAATCTTAATCTATCTTCTTCCTCCCTTGCCTGGTTCTCCAGCTACCTATCCTGTAGGCAGCAATCTGTCAAATGGCTCTCTTCCTCTTCCCCATTTATACCTGTCCCAACTGGAGTACCACAAGGTTCCATCCTGGGTCCTTTCTTATTTAATGTCTTTACCAATGATCTATACACATCTTGTAAACAATCCTCCCTCATACAATATGCTGACAACTCTCATCTCCATCTCTGACAATATCTCTGAACTCCATACTTTAACTCAAGAAGCCTTCCTTTCCACAGAACAGTGGTTATCCAATAACCTACTTATCCTAAACCCTAAAAAGACCAAACTCTTACTCTTTCTGCCCAAATCCCTCACTCACTACAAATCCACCTTTTCTATTACTTCCTCTAACAACACTACAATCCTACCTGAAACTCACACAAAACTCCTGGGCCTTATCATTGATGATGTACTCAAATTTAACCTTGACATGCTCCAATGCATAAAAAAGACACACCAGAAACTAGGCTTACTGTGTTGCAACAAAAGATTTTAACTGCTAATGGCAGACTATCCATTGCACAAGCTCTAGTCCTCTCTTCCCTTCTATATGCTGCCCCAGTTCTTACCAACATCCAAACTACAGCCTTGAACAAACTTCAACAAACTTACCATAAGATAACCAGATTTATCACAAGCTCTCCTTACAATTCTCATCAGTGCCTTGCCCTAAACTCTCTCCAGTGGCTTGAATTCCCCCAACTACTACTGATATCTCAACTTCAAATGTTACACTTCATTCTCTACAAACCTTCTTCATGTCCTGCTCTCTCTTCCTTCATCTCTATCTGTACTCCACCTCGGACTCTCCATACCTCTAATCAGCAACTACTGGACATCTACCAACCCAAAAAAAAAACAGGTAAACTACTATATAAACACATGGTTGCCCATGCTTAGAACAAACTTCCACTTGATATACGTTCCATCATCCACCCAGCACACTTCAAAGAAAAACTCAAACTTCATTTACTTAACACCAAAAGTTGCCCCTGCCATGCCCCAAATTAACTTTCCCTCTCACATACCTTTACCAATCCCTTCCCTTTCACTCAAGTAAGTCATCAGGCCAGTTCTTACTAAACTCTATCAAGCCATCACTGCTGGACAAAAAAAAAAAAAAAAAAAATGTATATATGTATATATATTTTTACTCTATAAACACATGATGTGTACAGCCCTTGTGCATGCATTAATGCTTTGTATATTTAACTTTTTTGTCTACCTGACTTTTTGTCATACTTTTGAGCCAAATGTCTTTTATTTCTGTAAACTGTCTCTGTATGGAGCTTTTCTCCTCGGGTCTCCACTGATAATGGGCCACAAGCCCAGCTGGACCAACCCGGTTAACAAATGTCAATAAGTAAATGAATAAATATATCATAACCTTGAGTGTACTTAACTATAAACAATGGATAATAGTTTCTTTTGATCATGCAATTCAAACTGTGTAGATCAGCACAAATGCAAGTGCTGTCTTTGTTTACAGCAGTGTCCTTGTTATTTACTCATTAACTTGGATTACTAATTGCATCTTAATGACACCTAAACTCTCCATTTTCTTCAGGTCTTATTCACTGTTACTTAATTGCTATGTACTCTTTTCTATAAGCATGTATTACTGTCACATCATCAGATTTATTTGTAAAGATCCTAAGCATGTCAATAAATTAATAGTCATTTAGGGTACCACTACTATGGTTATACATAGTATCAAAAATATCTCTATGATTCTGGGTTCATTTTGAATACATACAAAATTTGCTTTCATGCTGTAAATTTATTTTATCATTTTTAGATTTATGTCAGAAATTCACTTGAAAATCAAAATACTGATCCCCAAAACATTGGGCCTGTAATATTGAGCTGACAGAGATGTTTCCATTTTCCACAGTAGTGCAATTGAAGAGTTAGTACATATAATTAGCAGGGGGCATGAGGGTGCAGGAAGGCTTGCCCCCTCTAGAAAAGTGGTTGTTGTTTTTTATTTGAAAAGGACTGTGGGATAAAAGTAAATTAAGAACAGCTGAAGTTAGCAAACATACTTCCTGAGTACAAGTCACCTTTAGATGTTGATAAGAAATTGTTCTTTGCATTTTGACGTTAGCATAGAAAATTCATCATGAATCATCACTGAGTAGCTGATTTTGTTATTTTCATTTTGTTTTATATATTCTGCTGGTTTGATGTTATCTGCTCACTATTTTGCATGTCGATTTGATAATTCGACTTTGTGACATAGATCCCAGGAAAGGAGGTCTATACTTCAGACATTTTGCAATGACATGCCAACTGTTTTTGACCTTGTAGTGCAACCCATTGAGAAGAATAGGTCAACAATATATGCACAGTTTTCTCTTCTGAGCCGATTAATCCCAGTTGTTCAGTACTAATTTCTGAAGAGCCAGTGTACTCTGCACTTGTGTCTAGTTTGAATTTCAAATTATTCCCATTAATTTCCAGTATGTCTTTCAAAAAATCTAGCTTGAATTCATCTATCAGTGTCTTAGATGCAGTTTCAGGTTTCATAGTATCATGCTTTTATTTCAAGTGGATAAATAAAGAACCTCTTTCATAATTCTCTTCAATCACATAGAGATGCTTTTGAGCTGGATTTATTTACACATATATAGCACAGATTCTGGACAATTGATTATAATTGGAACAGCTGTTCCTGTCTTTCTTACAGCTACACCCACTAGAAACCTAGTCTGTTGAATGAACTTATTTCTGGTCTTCATCTTTGTTGCAAATTTGTAACAATACCACATGGGTCATTTTCATATTCTTTACTCATATACCACATTGTGCCTTTTTCATCATTTACAACTTATTATTTGACTCATATTATATTTTATTTTAAATGCCAACTGCTCTGAACACATCCACAGCTTGTGATATGCCTGCTTCTCTTGATCATGTCCATTATTTTTTATGCCATAATTTATTCTGTTTCTTATTAGTGAATCATGCAACTCATCTAAATAACAGTCTTTGGCTGTATTTTTCAGTTTAACTGCATAAGCTTCTGTTGTCCTTGTAGGAACTCACACTGTTGTGAAGAACAAATGTTGAACAATATGGCAATACCTTTCTCAGAAGACAATAATTTTTGATATTTTCTCTAAGTGTAACCAGCCTTTCTCTTCCACAAAAATAAGATTCAAGTATTTTATAGCTTCATTACCTATAACTGAAAAGAATGCAAAACACTGCATTTCTCCATAGTTTTCAGCTGATCATTTTCAGTGAAGAGAAAATCAAATTTCTGGATCAAGAACATGTAGCTTTATGTTAAATGTCTTTGAAACATAGTTGTCTCAGGAGCATAGTTGAGCCATATCTCCACCTTAAATTATGTGTTTGTAGTTCCAGATCCATATTTCTCTATTGCTGCATATGTGTTTCTCCATTCTCTGACCTTCACATCATGTCAGTAGACTTAATTAATAACACAGAGAAACAGCAAATGTGGTTTAACTATCATCATCATCATCATCATCAATCCCCTTTTCCATTTTTCTACATGGGGTTGGGGTATTCAGTCAACTGTTACCATCTCTTTGACTCAATGCCACTTTCCTACCTTCTTCAACAGTCATGCCTGACTATTGTAGATCTTCTTCCACACAATCCATCCATTTCTTTGGTGGATGTCCTCTGTTCCTCTTGCCTTCTTCCTTTTGATCCAAAATCTTCTTCACCAGATTATCTTCTCCCTTTCTGTGCATGTGTCTGAACCAACATAATCTGTTCCCTTTGACCTTTTCTGCATTTGGAGCTACTTGTCCTTCTTCTTTGATGTCCTTATTTCTTCTTCTGTCCCATAATGTGCATCTTAATGCCAATTTCAGTCACTTCATCTCCATCACCTCTAGCTTCCTCAACTACTCTGCCTTCACTACTTAGGTTTCTGTAGCATACAGTAGCACTGGTTGCACCATTGTTTTGTACACTTTACTTTTCAGATTTGGCATTCTTTTGTCATACACTGCCTCTGACTCTCTGTGTCAGTTGGCTGCAGCATCTCTAATTCTAGCTTTGACCTCCTCATTCAAACTTCCCTTCTCTTCACCCCCTGATACTTGAAGCTGCTAACCTGTTTTACTATTTTCCCTTCTGTCTCAGTTCTCAGCTTCTTCTGATTTCCCACATTTGCTGTCATTATAACTGTCTTATCTGTAATCAGTTTCTTCCCCTGTGCCTTCAGTTTTGTATTCCATTTTCCTGTCATCTGCTGAATTTCTTATTCAGAGTCTTCATGTAGTGCCACATTTTCTGCATAGAGAAGCTCTGTTGATCTATACCTGCTGGCCTGTTTCCTAATGAAGTCCATCACCAGTATAAACAGCAGTGGGCTCAGAGCTGAACCCTAATGTACACCCAGTCCCAATAGGAACTTCTTTGTGAGGTTTTACACTGTTCATACTTGTGTTATTGGATCCTTGTACATAGCCTGCACTAATTCTACCAATATTTGTGGGACTTAAAACCATCACAGGACTGCCCAAATCAGCTTTCTTGGAACTTTGTCATATGCTTTCTTCAAGTTTAGAAATGTCCAGCCAAACTCTTTCCTCATCTCTAGTTTCTTTTCATCTACCTGTCTAACTGCAAACATCTGGTCAGATACTTGTGCTGCATCCTTCCTGACCTGAATCTGAACTACTATTTTCCCATCATACTTTCTACTACACTGCATAATTATTAATCACCCTCTCCAGAACTTTCATGCAGTGATTTAACAATATAATACCTTTATTCTATTAGAATTATCAGGAAGATCTGTTTACCACATGGCCTGCAAGTAACCATAGCTGTCATTAGTATTAAATATATATCTATATATATATATATATATACACCCATATATGATAACAAAGAGTTACAGACTTAAGATTTATGGGCCACATCTTGTTATCAGAAGACCTGAAACCAGCTACTGATAATCCAAGAGACAAAGTGCAGTAGGACGCTCCCTTAGACTGAGGAACCAACCTCTTATGAGATTTCAAGGAGTGGTGGATCATCTTTTAAGTTTATTCTGAGCATTTTGTGCCTGCAGGATATTAGTTTGTCAATAAAGAAATTACTGGAATATGATATGTAATAGTACTAGAATACAGAGCAAGAAAAGAGCTTTGAAATACTTAAGCAGTTAGCAGTTACAGCACAGAGAATTATATTGATGTGAAAAAGTCAAACGCGCATGTAAATGGCAGTCAGAATGGTACTAGCGCAATGATTTTGCTAAAAAGGTAAATCGGTAGCACATGGATCAAAGGAGTTTATGGAATGCCAGAAGATATTTGATTTGATAGAAAAAGAGCTGTTTGTCAAAATCCATGGCTGTGAAAAACTCATGACTGCAGCTCTGGGAAGCCGTATTTGGGGCAACAGAAAATAAAACATTGAAGAATATGTTTGAAAAGTCCTTGTGCAAGAAACCAGCAAAGGTTGCAGAAATGTTGATGTGGCAGCAAAAGTATATCTTAATTTGTGAAAAATAAACCAGGCAAGGAAATGTATTTGTTTGTTTCCTTTTTAGTGCATGTAAATGCCCACAACTATTTTTTTTTAAAGCAACATAAAGGCAATGTAAATAAAATTACATATTAGAACAATATAAGTATGGTAATATATAACTAAAAAGGGTTGAAATAAATTTCAAAACACATAAACCAAGATTCCCTGGTAGGATTTAAACAGATATTTTTGCATGGATATCTCATGAAAGAGGGCTCAGAAGTGCATCCCAAGTCCAGAAAGGCAACTCATTGAAGAGGACTGATGCAAGGCAGGTGAATTACTGAAGATAAGTCCTTTGAGAAGGTAATAGCCCCGTACTTGAGAACTTCTGGGACATTGCCAGGCAGTAGACTACTAGAAGCTGCTTTGAATAAACAGGATTGAAGTTGTGTATGGATCTAAAAATAAGTGTATACATATTAAACACTAACTACTTCAACCAATAGCTGCTAGTGCATGGATGGGATATTCTTGCCAAATACCTGCCATGGAATTTTGAACTTACTGCAACTGTATAATGTCCTGTCTTTCACACAGAGGTAAATGTTGCAAAGGTCCAGGTGAGGTGACACTGCTGCATGAATCATGATCACTCTGTCCAAAGATGGAATCAACTTTCCAAGCTAGGCAATATTGTTAAGATAGAAGTATAATTACTTAATGATGGCTGACACCTGATCTTTTAGAGTTAGTTTTTTATTAACAGTCCCCAACAAATCATGGATAAATGTGGTACAAATTCCAATCTAATTGACCTGCATATATTAAAGGGAAAGAAGTGCAAGATCCAATCTAATTGACCTGCATATATTAAGGGGAAAGAAGTGCAAGATTTATAGATAGGCTGTGAATTAACAGCATTGCTTCAGTCTTACCTAGTCTAAGTTTTGGTTGATGCTGTGCACTCTATTAAAGGATGGCATACAGGCAGTCTTCAAGAGAAGTAAAATGTGCCACAGACTCTGGAATGAAGGAGAGGTAAAGCTGAATATTGCCAAAGTAAGACTGATAATGAATACCTCTTCATTGTAGGACACCTAAACATGGTGACATGTACACTGTGAACAAAGGCGCAAAGATTGATCACTGTGGTACCCTGCACTTTAAACAGGACACATGTTAGAGGAATTAAACCTTTAAACCACTCACGGAAGGTGAGATACAAGCCCCTGGGGTAGGTTGGAAGTGAAAGCTGAAAAGGTTCTCAAGAGCTTAATTAAGATGCAAGGATCCACAGTGTCAAAACGCACAAAGAGATAATGCAAGAGCAGAGTGCTATATAGCCGTGTATCTTTTGCCGTGAGTGAGTTACTGAAAACTTGAATAGAAGTCAAATTTGTGTTGTGCTTAAGTCTAAAACCTGAATGGCATGGATTCAAGAAGGAATTAAGTATCAAGCATGGATATATTTTTCATACACCACTTTCTTAGTAACATTTATTTCTGAAAGAAAAGTTAGAAATAGGGTGGTAATTTTCCACTCTGCTTAAATTATATATTTTCTTTGAGGACATGGTTATCAAGGTTTCTTTTAAAGAAGTTGAACATTTCTCCTTCCTTAGTAAATATTTAACAATTTGAAAAAAAAAATTAACATAGGGATCCAAGGCAATTTTTCAGCCATATAGGATAAAGACTCAACCTGCTGCATGCTGAAATAATATTAAGACTAACTAGATTACCTTTTTAGAGGTAATATAGTGAATCTCTTCATAGTAAAAGAGGTCCTTAACAAGATATTGATAAGATCACACTTCTGAAACAAAATCACTAAGACTACTGATGAATATAAGGCCCTTGCTCCATGTCTTCTTTAGTTATATAAACTAGCATCATGGTTGCACAATTATAGGGAAAACAGAAACATCCTGCAAAAGTGAAAAAAATGGCTTGCAGGTCTGAGACTTCAGAGTACAGTTGTTTTGTATAAAAACATTGCAGGACTCAAGGGATTACAGATTAATGACTGAGGAGTTAACATTCTACCAGTTACTATTTATCAGTTGCGGTAGAGATCTCCAGTAAAAGTCCAAGATATTAGCATCTGACTCATGGCAGTACACCAGGGAGGTATCATAGGAAAAGGATTATCTGATGTTTACAATATAATTTGTAAAGAAGTTTGCTGCATCTTCAAACTGACAGGAAGAGATAACTCTACAGGAGATGTGCTAGGCAGGGCTGCAGAGCTTATCTATCACACAGAAAATATCTCAAAAAAGAACTTCCAGAGGTTCAGTACTATAGAAATCTCGCTGAACAAAATGCCTTCTTATGTTTAAAATTTTTATGCCAAATAACTTGCAAAGCATTAAACAGGCAAGTTTTCTGTTATTTATGCACTGGCCATTGCCACAGTCTAAGCATAGCATAATATAGTCAGAGCTTGAGTCATGTAAATCAGTTGTCCTACTGTGTACACAAACTGGGGTGATTGCATCCAGAGTCACAGAAGCAACCATATCGTAGGTTGAAACTAAGAGATTCAGATTATTATAGCAATAACCCACGCCTGGGTGTGGGTAATGCTAAATTTACCCACGGTTGGCGTGGTTTGGTCCCGAGGCAGCCCGAGGGACCAAAAAGCCAACCGTGGGTAAATTTAGCATTACCCACACCCAGAAGTGGGTTATTGCTATTATACCATGACATTATTTAAGAAAAGAAACTATTACTTTTCTTAAATAATGGCATAGTATAATGCCTGTTTACTGCCCTTCCGCAGATGTCTGGCATCCGGCGGTTCTGATGTACTGCGCGCCTGGCAGTACATCAGAGCTGTGAGCAAAAGCAATGGAAAGCAAGATCTCCGTTGCTTTTTTATGTCTTGCTATGTTAAATGAGTTTAACATAGCGAGACAGTTATAAAATAAGCAACGGACATCTCCGTTGCTTATTTTAAAACTGTCTCGCTATGTTAAACTCATTTAACATAGCGAGACACTAAAAAAAGCAACGGAGATCTTGCTTTCTCCGTTGCTTTTTAAACATCTCGCTATGTTAAATGGGTTTAACATGGCGACACAGCTTTAAAATAAGCAACGGAGATCTCCGTTGCTTATTTTAAAGCTGTCTCGCTATGTTAAACCCATTTAACATAGCGAGACAGTGTTTTAAAAATAGAGTTATACTAATGGAAAAAAGTCCGGGCGACCGGACCTTTTTCCATTAGTATAACTCGATTTACAACGGGCATGCTGGCTAATCAGCGTGCACGTTTTGGGGGGATCATGGTATAATAACTATGTTCCCTCTGGAATTGAATTAATTATTGGTAATAAAATGCCACTGCTGATATCTAAGCAAATTTCTACAATGGACCAGTATTGGCTGGCAGTACAGTGGAATTCCCAACCTGAAGTATACCAGGTAATGATTCTGTTACTAGATCAGTGGTATCTAGACTCAGATCAAAGCCCACATGTGATGAATGTTAAAATTTGTGGAAAACAACAGCAGTGAGCTGTAGGTCACCCTTAATTTTTTGCAACACACAAAACTTAACTTAAAACTATGACTGATATTACCTATGATGTGTCTTGCTACAGCAGTCATAGTTTTAAGTTTTGTGTGTTGCAAAAAATTAAGGGTGACCTACAGGGTAGGAGTTTGGATATACATTTCGACATATGTGAACTGAATTGGCAAATCAGGTTGGATGCACAGAATTACTCTGGTATTAATGACTATATAACTATTACGCCTTTGCTCAAGCTAAAACATATATCGGGTAGAAGGTAATGGTTTAACATACACCCAGTACATCATCTGGATGGGGTATTATGGAATTGTCACTTCATTGCTTGCATATTTGTGATCCATTGCAAGTTTTCTGAGTAAAGTTTTTTAATGTTCAGAGTATTGACATTTGTGTTTTAATGTTTTTTTAATTAAGTTAAATTTGTATTATATTTATTCATATAAACAATGCTATCTCTGTACTGTACTTTTAATATACATGTCCTTTTTATAAATTGTTAACGTTTTAACTGTTTATGCTGGAGCTTTTCTCTCTGGGCCTCTACTGAAAATGGACATATATCCAGTTAGACTAGCCCGGTCAACAAATGTAAAATAAAATAAAATAAAAATAAGTTATTAATTTATTATTGATTAACTAGAGGGTGAGGTGTGTCTGTATAAATTCAGGAAAGTTGTTTGTATCATTTGTCATTCTGAAGAAGTCCACTGTGGAACGAAACCTAGGTCAATTCATTTTATCGTTGTTGGTTAATAAATTACATTCTGGTGTTGGAACTTCGTCTTACATAAGTGTTGGTGTCAGTGCACTTGTATTGTATTTCAAATTATGGAATACCTGATATTGTTTCTGCAGATAATGGCTTAAAGTACGCAGTTAAGGAATTCATCAGATATTAAGAGCAATATGAATTTCAGTATATGTCCTCTAATACAAACTATTCACAGACCTATAATCAGTCAGAGGGTATGGCCCAAACCATAGTAAACCTCGTGAATAAAACATTGAAAACCTCCTGAAAAAAAGCTGCATATTATATTTTTCTGTCATATAATGTACATTTAACTCTTGTAATATAAAGATAATTCCATGTAAGATGTGTATCTTTCAGTTGTTCAGCTATTGTGTTGTCTGATAAAAAGCAGACTATGTACCTACCTACCTTCGTCTGCTTCTTTACTGCAGCTGGAATGTATGAAAACAACACAAGACAGACAGAAAGCAAAGCAGTTTAAGAACAAAATGTCTGTTGTCTTTGAAAGATTGGGCTAGAGTGAGAATACAGAAAAGTTTCACAGAAATTTAACTAAAACTAATTGTTGCAATGAGCCAATAAATGCCTAGATCTTATGTTGATTATACCGAGAAAGGAAAGTAGTTTAGAAGAAATTAAAGAAATTTGCTCAAAATGAATATGTCTAAAAGAAACTGTGATAAGTAAGATTAATTTATTTGAAAAGTCTTGGCTCACGGGTATGTTGAGCAATGTTTAAGGAGATGCCTGAGAAGATGTTGACATAAGCATTTCTAGTAGCAGAAAGTGAACCACAACATGTTTATCTGACTCTCAAACATCCAGACAGACTAAAAGACTTGTAGTGTTCTTAGTATGTCAACAGTGAAAATAAAGACCATGAACTCTGTTAAATATTCAGAATACAGCAGATACAGAGAAAGCCAGCAAGGCCGTAAACAGCTGCAAGGTCTCAAAAGTAATGGAATGTGTTAAAAGCAGTACTAAACAATGTCCTAATAGGGTATTTCATCTTTAGCCATGGAATACTACATGAGCATACAAGAAGAAAGGAAATGTTGAAATATTGTTGCATTTTGAAAGTGATATTAGCACGAAGTTATTGAAGGGAGCTGAACACGTAATAATGCACTACAGTGAATTAAAGAAATGCATAATATATGTACAAAAAAAGTTACATAATGTCTATGTATTTAATTATATTATCTTCTAAAGCAAGTAGGGATGTCATCTTAAAAGTGGGTGCAGTAGTACATATTGTATAAATTCAAGAAATGTGTACCTTAGCCTAATGCATGAGTTTAAAGAATGTGTATGACATTGCCAAATAGAACAGCATAGTATACATGCTGATGAGTCTGGCCTCACCGAACTTATCTCCGTCTTGTGCTTTCAGCCATTCGGTTATACTAAAAGCAGTATTTTTATTTTAGGGTCATATGATGAGGGGGTAAGAATACCCTAGATAATGTGCAACACTTGTTTTATTCCAAAAGGGAGGTGGTAAGTGAAGGAACTCTACAAAATAAGCAGGGTGTAAAATAAAGGGTGGGGAGTATGAGGTGCTCTTACATTCTGAGGTGGTAGGGATGAAGAGCATTGATTTTGGACAAGTTGTATATTTTATCAATAATCCATGACTGGGTGTGGGTATGGGAGGATTACTCACAGCCTGCATGGTTTGATCATGAGGACAAAGTCCTAGTGGTTAAACAGTTTGGGTAAATCCTGTGATACCAAAACTCAAGAGATTATTGCTATTACACCATGACATTATTTAGAAAAGAAATTGCTTACTTTTTTAAATAATGTCATCATATAAATGAACTTTACTGTTCTTCCACTTTTCTTCCTTATTGCAAAATGTGAAGCACATACTGCAAATGCGTTCATCATATATGTGCTTACGTTTGCACAGTACATGTGTTTTTTAACAGTTTGCATTAAAAAGTAGGAAAAAGGGAAAAAATCTGGATGCACTATTTCGGATTTGCTTGCACTCCTGATATATCACCACTACCCATCTTTGTTTTTTTAATGAACAGAATAGTGTCAAAGGGACAAATATTAGGTAGTTGTACCAAAAATACCCCTGCATGGTTACAGAACTATTAGATAGCTGTGCCAAAAATATCCCTGCATGGTTACAGAACTATTTTCTGTGGTTAACGATGTATTTCCAACAAAAACACTGACTGGGATAACCAGTCAGAGTGCGTATTCTTGAATAGCAAAAACCTATTATAGTAGCGTGCTTCACCCTTGTGATCAAACCACACCAACCATGGGTAAATCCTGATATGCCCTTGCAGAACTGTAGATTATTGCTTAATTATATGATTACATTATTTAAGACAGAAACTGCTGACCTGTCTTAATAGTGTATTTGTATATGGAACACTTCTATCTTCTCCCACATTTTCTTACTAGACAGATGTACTGCACATGCATATGAGACTTACGTTCCCATGCTTGGACAGTATGCATGCATGCAGGAGACGCAATGGAGAAAACAAAATCTCTGTTGCTGTTTATTTTTTTTAACAGTTTAAAAAAAACTGTTTTAATGAGGGATTGTGCAAGAACACAAGGAAAATCAGGTAGGGTTCTGTTTGTTTAGTTTTGCAGAACGTAACTACTTTTTTTGTATTTTGCTTTGTCTCTCAGTATATACCAATAGAAAATCTGGCCATTCAAAGGTACTTCAGTGGCCGGACTTTTCTCTACTTGTATATGCTTGATTACAATGGGCACATTGATTGGGATTTCCAATTAAGCATGCTCATTTTTTAATAGTTATGAGCTTCATTATATAATTTACTTTTGGATGATAGAGAAGACATCTCTGGGCAATCAGCATTTGTCAGTAGTTTGGGGAAAGTGAGGGGATACCCTAGACAAGGAGCTCTGTGTCACTCCCTGGGACTCAGGAAGCCATATTTTCTGTGCAGGAACAGTGTAAGAGCTCCTGCACAGAAAAATGGCCGCTGAGTGATCCAGGAAAGTGCCATTTTCAAGTGCACGAGCAGTCCTACACTGTTCTAGCAAAGAAAACCAGCAAATATGCAGCTGGTGAAAACCATGCAAATGAGGTGATTTTGCGAAGCTGCCAGGTCTCTGTGCTAGAACAGTGTCAGTGCAGAAATGTATTCAGAAAATAACTGAGTACATTTCTGCAGCTGACAAAACGGAGGCATGACAGCTCATGAAAAAGCATGTATTATGTACATTAGACATGCCAATGGGAAAATATAAGGCCATTGGCATTGAAAAGTGATTAATTATTTTGAAAACTAAACTTTATTTAGGGGCTGATCTCATCCGTTTAAGCATAGGGCAGTGGCGCGCAAACGGGATCATGCCGAAAATTAAAAAAAAAAATTTGAAAACTCAATTTTAAGTTAAATCTGAATTTTGCCTTTATAGTTAATGGCATCCAGAATGTAAACAGTACCAGGGAGCACTGGTTGTCAAGGGGAAAGGGTCTGTGATAGTGCAGTAACTAATGACCTACACACTGGGGTATGTAAATGAGGGGATTTATACTGAATCACAGATTTCTTCAAAGTGTCAACTTGTACCTAACTGTGTAGGTGCAGGAAGACAACAGTGCAAGTTTTAGAGCTGGACGACTTTATAAGGGGGTGTGTCATGCTTGCTGTAAGCTCACTGGAGCTTTGTGGCCCGTGTTTGCCCTTAGCTAAGCATGGCTAAGGAAGGATGAGTGTCAGATGTGCCTGAGCACTATGTACATAGCCTAAATAGGTGTGCGTGCCACGCACCAGGTTTAAAAAAAAAAAAAAAGGAAATCGCAGTACTGTTTTCATTTGAGCACTGGGTATGCTCAGTGCACCTCGGGACTTAAATAGGGAGGAACCGAGCAGGAGAAAAAGCAGTAGGAAAGCAATCTAGGAGAACTAGCATAGCTGGCAGGTGGAATGTATCAGAATCAGCCAAATACACATGCAGCAGCCCAGCACACTACTATAAACTATGCACACTCCTTTCAGACTGGATGTAGGGGAAACAGCAGTAGAAATTAAATCCAGCAGAACTAGCATAGCTGGCAGGTGGAATGTATCAGAATCAGCCAATGACACATGCAGCAGCCCAGCACACTACTATAAACTATGCAAACGCCTTTCAGACTGTTTTTTTGGGAAACAGCAGTAGGAAGGTACTCCAGGAGAACTAGCATAGCTGGCAGGTGGAATGCATCAGAATCAGCCAATTACATATGCAGCAACCAAGCACACTACTATAAACTATGCAAACACCTTTCAGACTGGATGTAGGGGAAACAGCAGTAGAAATGAAATCCAGCAGAACTAGCATAGCTGGCAGGTGGAATGTATCAGAATCAGCCAATGACACATGCAGCAGCCCAGCACACTACTATAAACTATGCAAACACCTTTCAGACTGTTTTTTGGGGAAACAGCAGTAGGAAGGTACTCCAGGAGAACTAGCATAGCTGGCAGGTGAAATGCATCAGAATCAGCCAATTACATATGCAGCAACCCAGCACACTACTATAAAGTATGCAAACACCATTCAGATTGGTTGTTGGGGAAACAGCAGTAGGAAGGGAATACAGGAGAACTAGCATAGCTGGCAGGCGGAACACATCAGAATCAGCCAAGTACACATGCAGAAGCCCAGCACACTACTATAAACTATGCAAACACCTTTCAGACTGGTTGTTGGGGAAACAGCAGTAGGAAGGCAGTCCAGGAGAACTAGCATAGCTGGCAGATGGAATGCATCAGAATCAGCCAAATACACACTCAGCAGCCCAGCACACTACCATCTTCTTCTTCTTCTTCTTTCAACTTTTCCTGGTTAGCGGTCACCACAGCAGATCACCTGTCCACTCATGATTGGCAGTGGAGTTTTACAGTGTTGAGTTGCCAGCCAAGCACCCAAACTTCCATAGAAGACACACAAATGCATGCACTCACGCCTAGGGTCAATTTAGAGTGTCCAATCCACCTCCAGCATGTCTTTGGGATGTGGGAGGAAACTGGAGCACCCAGAGGAAACCCACGCGACCACAGGGAGGACATGCAGACTTTGCACAGAAGGCACCCAAGCCGAGGATCGAACAGGAGAACCTCTTCCCAGCGCACTACTATAAACTATGCAAACACCTTTCAGACTGTTTTTTAGGGAAACAGCAGTAGGAAGGCAAACCAGGAGAACTAGCATAGCTGGCAGGTGGAATGCATCAGAATCAGCCAATTACATATGGAGCAGCCCAGCACACTACTATAAACTATGCAAACACCTCTCAGACTGGATGTAGAGACTGAGGGTGGTGAGGAGGATAGTGCTGACAACTGACCCACAGTGAGGAGGAGGCGAAGAGTGTACAGACCCAGGGTAACCTACCAGGGCCTACATGAGCTGGAGATAGTGGAGTGCTATAGGGTGGACAGGGACATTCTACAGCAAATCATCGAGTTTTGTTGGCCACACCTCACACACAAAACTAATAGAGGGAAACCCCTCCCAGTGGATACCAAGGTATGTGTAGGCTTAAGAATACTAGCCACAGGTACCTTCCAAAGACCATCTGGGGATACCATGTGGGTCTCACAGTCATCAGCATCCAGGGCTCTCCACAAGTTCCTGGATGCCATGACACCACATGCCAATGAGCACATATAATTCCTCACTGCCTGTGAGATGTTGACCAGTAGTATGCATCTCTTCCACCATATAGAAGAATACCCTGAGATAGTCGGTGCTGTAGACTGCACGCTCATCCACATTACAGCACCACCCAGCGAGTGGGGTAGGGTCTACATAAACCACAAGAGCTTCCCCTCCATCAACTGCCAGGAAGTGTGTAATGCCCAGGGCATTATCAGGAATGTGTGTGCTGGCAACCCTGGAAGCTATCACGACTCCCACATCTGACATCGCTCACAGCTGTATCAGGCGTTTGCCAGGGGGGACATCCCATATGGCCATCTAGTGGGGGATGCTGGCTATGCACTAGAGCCGTGGATGATGACACCTATCAGAAATGCACACACACCCGAACAAGAACACCATAATGAGGCACACGCACAAACCAGTATCATTGTAGAGCGTGTGTTTGGGATGCTCAAGTCATGATTCTGCTGCCTTGATATAGCTGGTGGAGCCTTGCAGTACTCTGCAGCTACATGTACACAAATGTTCATAGTATGCGCCATGCTACACAATATGATCCTGTGGAAACAGCTGCAGCAGGAACAGCACAGGGCAGGGCCACACAGCCCACCATCATTGCCAAGGCCAGCAAAGGCACAGAGGGACTCAGAGGAGGAACATCCTGAGCCTGCTCCTGTAGGTAGAAGGAGCTGTGTCCAGTATGCCCATGCATTGGCAAAGAGGCAATGCATAGCACACACAATGATACTGTAGGGACCCGGGGACTGATACCTCTCTCTGACACGCACATACAGTAAAAGGGATGCCAAACATGACACTGCCTGAGCTTTACCATGTATAGGAAGTGTACTATGTGCATCCAACATAGTCATCCCTCAAGCACCATCCTCAATACTAGCCCAGCAACAAGGTAAGTCACTCTTACTATCAATTACTCAATGGAGTAGTATGCTCTCATACTTATATGTATGATGGGGATGCAAGCATGCAAGGGAATTGGGTGTCGGAATGGGATCGCAGCAGACAGCTATATGGGACTGCAGGAAATTAATAACAAATACTGGTGTCAACATACTAGGCAGCACTACACAAGGTGACAACCCCCACTGCAGTACATGTTATGGCCCAAATAACTGTCGGTGTCAATAGGTCACACACATGGATGTCAATGAGGGTCACATACCCACCACCAGCCTCAAGCAGGACAGGTGTAGATGACCATAAAAAGGCCAGGGTAAGGCCTCAAAATGATGGCAATGGTGAACAGCCCCCCACACACACACACACACACACACACACACCAGACCTACACAGACATACTACAACAGGTCTGGCAGTTGCATTTTAGTTCTGAAGGGTAAGAAGTCTGAAACTGAAATTTATGCCATTAAGATCTAACATGTATACTCTACTGATATGCCTCCTTTCTGCATGATAGGTCACAATACAATATGAAATGGAAGTCAAAAGAGAAAATTCCAGTACACTCATTGCAAATGTTTAAAGTCTGCAGGTGTGCACCCCTCCCCCCCACAATCCTACGTAGAAATGCAGTAACATGTAAGTTTGAGGAGTAATATCACTGGAGCACAGATTGCCAGAGCTGTCCCAGTCTACATTGTTGCATGTGTACAATATGCAGGGGTCAGTGTGGTAAGTCTGTTGTGTGTTTAATTTTGCCTGGAAGTGGCCAGCATGTGGGTCTGGATGGTTGTGTCTCAGTGTCCTAGGTACAGTACAGTGAACGACAGGATCATGTTCCAACAACTGCAGTGCCAACCACACTGCCTCTCAGCTACACCCATGTCAGCAGTTGTACATTCCCACTGTCCAGATGTCAATATCTGTTACAGTTGGAAAGATGGCTATGCCATGAATGGGAGCCCATACATAGAAGCAGTACTTAGGTGGAAGTAACCTACACAGAGTGCATATAAAATAACTGTCAACTGTACAGAAATATGGAATTATACATAGACGTTAGCATCACATTAGTTGCCCCTCTAATATGGAATACTGGTAGTCTGGCCAATCACTGGCAGACCACAAAAGGCACAGTTATAATGTGATGACAGGCTGCCCATGTCCACACACAAGCCAGCTTAAGGGGATTGTCCCAGGCATATTTGTAAGTCAGGTGCAAGTAGCTTCCATATCACACATGCACCCAGCCCACCCCACCATCAGTCACAGGTTTATCACAGGTCATATCATTGCTGTAGGGAATGAGTACAGCATGAACCCATCTCTGTTTTGGAATACATACATGATGCTGCATGCTGAATAGGTGTCCAATGCAGGTGTGTCCCTAGCTGTAAGCATCAACCCGACCACATCCAGACCCATGGATCAATATGAACAGGAAGGATTGACAGGAATGCCTCAACCATTCACCATTGTCACCCCAGGGTAATCCACTGGCTTGCAGCCTGGGAACACATGACTGACAAAATGCACTGGCCTGCTACAGATGGCCTGCAGCACTCTCAAATGGCCTACAGTCCTCTAGCAAAGGCCCATGCCTCACCCATAGTTCCAATGTACGGAATGTCAGGGGGTCTTAAATAACAACTTAACACAGTAAACAGAAAACAAATGCAAGGCCATGTTGAAAAATGTCATTAGCATGCCTCCCCATGTCCTACTGCAAGGACTGTGAACCAGGCCATAAATACTACTGGGATAAAGGCCCAACTATAGGGATACCTCTGAGATATAGTTTACATAATGTTAGGAAGAGGAGAGAATAACAGAGGGGGGTTGTAGAAGCATGGATGTCATGGAGTGTGTGAAGGCTGAAACTCTAATGTCCACTCATACTACCCCCTCACTGGAAGCCCATGAATGAATAGCCGCAAAACTGCTTGTAAACCACAGTGTGAAGGTGAACTGACCAGATATATGAGTCCTGCCTCTGGATAAACTGGGTATATCTGTACAGCTGAGAGGTATGGCCCCAGCAACATATGGCCATTCCGTGAAGTTGAGAAAAGCACAAAGAGGGGATCCCCAGCCACCATATTAACAAGGTGCTAGACCATTTACACACAACCAGCAGTCTATTGTCTGTAGCTACCCCTCC